>NW_020961932.1:1376-5731 GCF_003031625.1 Empidonax traillii | reverse complement strand
GGAAGAGTAATATTTGAGGCTTCTAACTTTTTATTGAATTCAGCCTTCTATGCTGTAACTTTTGCAGAAATTACCTATCTTACCTTTTTTCTTTAGCCATCTTTGCTTGCTTATCTATAGCCAGTATAATTTATTAGGAAGGTAAAATACAGGGGGGTTAGAGTTCAAGAGTGTGATGGTTTGGACAACCACTGGAGAACTGGAACTCCAAATAAGTTTTCCTTCCCCCACCCCTCTCAATAACGAAGGGACAATATGGAGAAACATAAGTAAAAATAACAATTTACTAAAGTAAATAGCAGTAACTACAGTGATACAGAGGAAATCCCCCTCTGCAACTCAGGCAAGGAAAGACAGTTCCACCTCCTGTGCTTAAGGAGACAGTCCATCAAAAATTACATTTATGGTAGCATACATAATTGGTTACCCTCACCCAACTGACTGGTGTAACTAGAGTGGTCCATACTCATTTGTCCATGGTGTGTACAGTATATAATAGCAGTGTCATTCAGCAACCAGTATCATATATGCAATTCAACATTACAGGTGGTTCTTACCCAAAATCGTCCATCCCCCTCTGCAACTCAGGCAAGAAAAGACAATTCTACCAGTGCTTAAAGAGACAGTCTGCCAAAAATGACATATGGGATAGAACACGTAATTGGTCACACCCACCCATTGCTAACCCACCTCCTTTCCCTGTAACTAGGACAAAGAGATATGTTGCATTCACACAAAGAAAACTAAAAGCAATCTAGAGAGCATCACAAGTAAAATGAAGAGTTAAACACAGAGCAAGATTATTGGCATAGATGACAACTTCTGAAATATAATAGTCAATTTATTATCAATCAGTGACTTTGGAAGAGAAACAGAGATAATTCAGGGCACGTCTGTAGAAAACTGTCTATACTCACTCTTAGCTTCTTTACTAAGGTTTAATGAGACTTTTGATGAGTTACACCATTTATTCTTGCTGACAGAAATTTTGTTGAGTTGCCTGGTTCTGAAAAGTAAGCAAATTTTCCTAATTAAAAGATAAAACTGAGATTAAAAAAAATTGCTTTAAGATTGCTTTACATTACAGTTTGTCCAAGATCACTAGAAATAGTTCTTGTCTGGCACCTTTGTTTTAATCTTCATAGATGACATTAGAGAGAGTGTTTTTATTAAAAACCTTGAAATATTAAAAAGTCTGGCAAGCTTGTCACATGATGCCTTCAGAGTCTTTTGTCTGCAGCAAGAAACAAAGCTTAAAATAATTCTGACAGGAGCTCGAAAAAAGTTCTAAAAGTTCACCTGATAACAGCAAAATTCAAGGACTGCATGGGTACTATCCTAAGAAAGATGCCTAAGGGAAAAGATACCCAGGCAGTGTTCAGTATAATTCCTACAATAGCCCACTGGAGAGGCAGAAGCTATAAGAAAATATTCTCAGGAGGTAAATTCATAATGCATGAGGCAGGAAACATGGGAAGATGTTTGGCCACCAAGCATCATACACGCTAAGGATTTTAAGCAGCATTCTAGGATTAAGACTGGCAGGACGGAAAAATATTAAATGGGAATAAAAAGATGAAAAGGGAAAAGTTTCATTTCCATGCTAAATTTAGCACAAGTAAAAAAAAGGTATTAAAATAGCTAAAGGAACATAAGTCTGGAGAAGGTTGAAGTGTAAGAAGAAAGCTGTAGCAGGTAGTGGGCTTAGTTACAGGTATGTGTTTGAGAAATGGGAGATGAACAATAAAGAATGACAGAACAGTTTACATGCAGGACTAGTCTTGTTCCCTATGATCGTAATTGCATAATAGCATAGGTATTAGTATGGAGATAGGGTTATCTGCAGTGTTGCAGATAGGAGGACTTTTCAGGATGAATAGATTGCATTATCATGCAGAAAAAGCCCTGGATGAGTTCAAGAGCTTGAGAAATAGAAAAAAGATCAAATGCAGTAGTACTAAATGCAAAATCATAACCATATGGTCTCAAGAAAACTTCTAGGGGAAAGAAACGTCGTGTGGAATTGACCTAGGTGAAGATGAAGGTACAGAACTACCAAAACATGGATATGAGCTGCCAAAATAATAGGCAATGTGAGGGATAAAATGATCCTCTGAGTAATAAGAAGAAATAGGGAAATATTGCTGTTGTATGTGGCACAGATGAGAACTCATCTAGAACACACTGCACACTTCTGGTGGCATAAGTTAAAAAATAAGGAAATTACGCAGATTACAGTGAGCTGTATTTTTCAGAGGAATAGAAGACTTTAAGAGAGAACAGTAGAAGAGAATTGCTCTGTATTTATTAGGTAACAATAGGACAGACAGGTAATTAATTAGGCCGTAGTTGATATAAAAATAAATGGGTATAAATTGCTAATCACGTATTTAGAGTAGAAACAAGAAGAATCTGTAAGAGCCTTCCAGTGAAAACTGTGAAATTCAAACATCTAAACACTTTTAAAATGGAGTTTAGTAAGTTTATACAGCTTGACAAACCAGATGGCTCCTTTTGTGATTTTAAGGAGAACTTCTCTTTAAACCATCCTTGAAGCTTTGAGTTAATTGTATCTGTTCATTGGGAGGTGTGAAACAGCATCAGACATGATTGTGTCTACTGTTTTGTTTTAAAGGACACTATGAACAGAACCACAAAATGAAGAAGAGTTCGGTGATTAGTATGTCCTTTGAGATTTGCTGCTGATAGTGCTGATACACTAAAATTCTAAATAACTATTATTTTTCATAGCAAAATGTTTCTCCATCATGCATATTTTGTTCTTCTGTGATTTTTTTTTTTAATAATCTCAAATCAAAAATGTATTCTGCAATTTCTGAGGGAAAACAGTTTTGCAAGACGTCTGGAAAAAGGCATCTCTAAGGTTCTGTGACTGAGATGCCATAGTAGATCCCATAGTCAAATGATTAAAATTTCCCTAAAAATTTGTCCCCCACTTTCAAGCTGGAAACAAAATTCTCTTAGAAGTTTCTAGAAAGCAAGTAATAATGCAGGAGAAAAGTCAATGCTGTCTCCAAACAAAAGGTAAAATTTTGTCTGAATTTCCAAACACCAATCTCTCAAAGTTCATTGACTTTCCAGTCTTTGGCCTCCTTTTGAACCTGTTTTGGGCACTATCCATGCCAAGCAAGTCAGAACCTTGTTTATCAGCCATAACCCCAAGATCAGCTTTTCCTCAGTAGCCTATTGATGCTTTGGACCTAAGGTACAGCTGAGGTAACAACCTGAAATATGTACAGAGAGGTCACAGAGCTTGTCCTCTTGAAATCCACAGTAAAGATATGGCACTTTTGTCCAGGACACAAAACATTCACTAAATTAACATGGAGGAACTGCCCATGACCCAGGTAAGGATTCTATCAAAACTGTAGTGTTCAGAACATGGTAACCAGAAAAGCTCTGACTACCCAAATGAACTACAGTCCTTTGTAAAACCTACTTCCTCAAGAATATTTTCCAGTGCATCTGCTTTTATGAAGACCTCCATCCAAACTGAAGATGTTTTTTCCAGAACAAATATGAATATTGATAACATTTGTTAGTCTAATGATCTTACTATCCCATACTGTCAGTGTACACTTCTCACTGTTAAATATGATCTGTTTTTTACAACAGTTCTAAACCAGAACTGCCTCAGGCATAATCCATAAAGTTTAATTATTTTCATCTGTGAGCATTAGCTCATGCAATAAAATAAAACTTGTGACAATCAAATATTTATTAGTCTTGGCTTTACATAGTGCTTATCAGAGGATTTATCGCTTAGCAAAAGAACTGGAAAATAATAATTCAAAAGAAAAACATGGATGAGCCAAAAAAGAACATAAATAAGAACACATAGATCTAACTGTGACTTCTGATTAATGTTAAATTTATAAGTGAATCATCAGATTTCTATTCCTAAAGTATTTTTACCTCTTATTAGAGTATAATTTAAAATAGCCTTCTGATACATGAAAAAAAGTCAGCATAAGAAAGCGAACAGCTTTTTGTTCTTTTTTGTCCTTGGCCAAATACGTGCTCATCATGAGGACAAAAATGTCATTTATACCCTGTTATCAAGGTGATATCCTGTGTACCAGTGCATGGCCTAAAGAAGAGATGAAATGCTGAAAAACTAATAAAAATGAAAATGGAGGACTGATGAATTGGGGGGATAAGCCAATTCATCCGACCCAGTGGACATCTTGCTTGGGGAAGAGACACGCACACACAAGTTACATGTCTGGCAAAATGGCCGTTTATTACTCAAGAATTCAGCTTATAAAGAGGGGAATACAGAAGGTTCTGGTAAAGGGGTGGATTCTGCCAGGGGGGCATCAAATCCTGGGGGC
>NW_020961932.1:0-1276 GCF_003031625.1 Empidonax traillii | reverse complement strand
TCTGCCAGGGGGGCATCAAATCCTGGGGGCCTTTGATAAGGGGATTCGGAGGGATAGGTTAAGAGGACATGTCTATTCATTCAGGGGGAAGGGATAGCTAGGGGAGGAAGGGAAGGTGTGGTCTCTGGGGCCCAGGAGAGGGGAATCTTGCAGAGGTTTGCAAGGCTAAGGCTGGCCCCACTTCCTACAGAGGACCAAATAGTATCTAAAGGGAAAGGCATGGTTAGTGGTCAAATATGTTATGCTAAAAGAATAAACTGTGGTTTCTCATCTCCTCTGAAAATGCCATGTCTTTCTCAACGAGGAATAGCAGGGCCAAAAGACAGATCTGTTTTCATTATGTCCCTGCCAGTGCTGGAAAACCTCACAATTGATTCTGTTGTGATAAGGACATCATATCAGATGCAATTTGAGTCTTCCTCTCACTAAACCCCAGCGAATGAACAATCTTGGCAGTAGAACCTCAATAACATAGCAAGTCAGTAGTAAACTTATTTCTGAAATATATATTGTAACTCTAGAATTAATAAGAACTCTTACATCATCGATGGGTGATGAACTTGGGTGAATTTCCTGTTTCTGCAATTTTCTCAGGGTTCATTTTAATGGAAATGTAAAGCATTATGATCTGATAGTTTGTATTCTGTGTGTACTGAAAAAGTAACTTCCCGTCATGCCTTTTAAGGCATGTTCTTTTATTATAATCCAGATTTATTTTAATCCAGATTTCTAATTATCCAGAAACTGGATTATATCTAATCATTGTTTTTGAAAACTAAATGGGCCGGTACACTTACACTTTCTCAGTAAACACTAGAGGTGCACTTACTTTGACCCACTATGACCCCACTTACTATGACCGCACTTCAGTCAGGGCCTCAGACTGCAAAAGCCCAAGAAGAAAAAAATAAAACCACCTTTTAATCTGAGCAAGTGCAGCACTCAGCAAAGTCCCAATAGCCTTATTTGAGGCCTTCACAGATGGTGATACCAAAAGCAGTAAAGCACAGAATGATGATGACCACAAAATAGTATGTTCATCATTTATTGTATAATTATCTCATAAAATTTTGTTGAAGATCCTCTCACTAAGATTCTTCTTGTTTAAAGTATAAACCAATCTAACACTGCTAAAAAGGTCACTAGAAATGAATAGTGAATAATATTTATGACAAGAAGGATAGATAGGAGAAGTATTTAACGTATTGAAGGACTTTTTCAGTGGCGTTGGCATCCCAGTATTTCTGGCATCTGCAAATGTAGAATTGCATGATAT
>NW_020961931.1:4421-5731 GCF_003031625.1 Empidonax traillii | reverse complement strand
TGACCCCAAATCTCAACCATTGACCCCAAATCCCAACCATTGACCCCAAATCCCAACCATTGACCCCAAATCTCAACCAGTGACCCGTATCATGATTGTTGACCCAAATCTCAACCATTGACCCCCAATCTCTGCCCCGTTCAGTCCCTGTGGCTCCTCTGCCGCCCCTCTGGCTTCACATTCAGCAACCACGACATGAACTGGGTGCGCCAGAGCCCCGGGAAGGGGCTGGAATGGGTCGCTGGGATCTACAAGGATGGTTCCAGCACCGCCTACGCGCCGTCGGTGAAGGGCCGGTTCAGCATGGCCAGGGACAACGGGCAGAGCTCGGTGACGCTGCAGATGAACAACCTCAGGGACGAGGATTCCACCACCTATTTCTGTGCCAGGGATGATGATGGTAGTATTAGTTGGGGTGGTGATACTGGTGATATCGACCCCCTTTGTGGGGTCCCCAAACCTCCCCAGACCCTCCCCCCAAAGCTCCGCCCCTCGCACCCAAATCTGAACCGTCGATGCCAAACGTCAAACGTTGACCCCAAATCTCGACCATTGACCCAAAATCTCAACCATTGACCCCAATCTTCACCTTTTGCAGAGTTTGGGGTCAATGGTTGAGATTTTGGGTCAATGGCTGAACTTTGGGACAAAGAGTTGGGTTTTGGGGGCCACAGGTGGGGAATTTGGGGCCAAACCAGCCCAAGGTCGGGATCGACGAGCCAGAGCTGGGTGTGAAGGGTGGAAGGGGCATTTGAGGGGAGGGTCTGGGGTTTGGGGATGTTTGGGGACCCCTTGAAGGGGGTTGGGAAAATCATCGGCATAATTAACACCCCCATCATAGCTCCTGGCGCAGAAATAGGTGGCGGAATCCTCGTCCCTGAGGTTGTTCATCTGCAGCGTCACCGAGCTCTGCCCGTTGTCCCTGGCGATGCTGAACCGGCCCTTCACCGACGGCGCGTAGTAGGTGTAACGACCATTATAGCTGATCCCGGCGACCCATTCCAGCCCCTTCCCGGGGCTCTGGCGCACCCAGTACATGGTGTAGTCGCCGAAGGTGAAGCCGGAGGGGCGGCAGAGGAGCCACAGGGGCTGAACGGGGCAGAGATTGGGGGTCAATGGTTGAGATTTGGGTCAACAATCATGATACGGGTCAATGGTTGGGATTTGGGGTCAATGGTTGGGATTTGGGGTCAATGGTTGGGATTTGGGGTCAATGGTTGGGATTTGGGGTCAATGGCTGAGATTTGGGGTCAATGGTTGGGATTTATTGTCAATGGTTGACATTTGGGGTCAATGGTTGGGATTTGGGG
>NW_020961931.1:0-2070 GCF_003031625.1 Empidonax traillii | reverse complement strand
CTTTTGCAGAGTTTGGGGTCAAGGGTTGAGGTTTGGGGGCAAAGGTCGAGATTTGGGGTCAACAGTTGAGATTTTGGGTGATTGGTTGTGATTTGGAATGAGTGCTTTAGAGTTGGGTCAACAGTTCAAATTTGGGGTCTGTAGTTGAGATTTGGGACAAAGAGTTGGGGTTTGGGGCCAAAGGTGGGGAATTTTGGGGCCAAACCAGGCCCAAGGTCGGGAGCGACGAGCGAGAGCTGGGTGTGAAGGGGCGGAGCTTTGGGATTTGGGGAGGTTTGAGGACCCCACAAAGGGGGTCAATGGCATCAGCAGTACCCCCCCAACCAGCACAACATGCTTTGGCACAGAAATAGGTGGCGGAATCCTCGTCCCTGAGGTTGTTCATCTGCAGCGTCACCGAGCTCTGCCCGTTGTCCCTGGCGATGCTGAACCGGCCCTTCACCGACGGCGCGTAGTAGGTGCTGGAACCATCCTTGTTGATCCCAGCGACCCATTCCAGCCCCTTCCCGGGGCTCTGGCGCACCCAGATCATGTCGTAGTCGCCGAAGGTGAAGCCGGAGGGGCGGCAGAGGAGCCACAGGGGCTGAACGGGGCAGAGATTGGGGGTCAATGGTTGGGATTTGGGGTCAATGGTTGACATTTGGGGTCAATGGTTGGGATTTGGGGTCAATGGTTGGGATTTGGGGTCAATGGTTGATATTTTGGGTCAATGGTTGACATTGAGGTCATTGTTCAGATTTGGGGTCAGTAGTTAAGATTTGGGTCAATGAGTGATCTTTGGGGTCAAGGGCAGAGATTTGGGACAAAGAGTTGGGGTTTGGGGCCAAAGGTGGGGAATTTGGGGCCAAACCAGGCCCAAGGGCGGGACCAACGACCACCTTGGGCAGCCACAGCATGCAGTGGGTGCGCCAGAGCCCCGGGAAGGGGCTGGAATGGCTCATTGGGATCTACAAGGATGGTTCTGACACCTACTACGCGCCGTGGGTGAAGGGCCGGTTCAGCATGGCCAGGGACAACGGGCAGAGCTCGGTGACGCTGCAGATGAACAACCTCAGGGACGAGGATTCCACCACCTATTTCTGCACCAGGGGTGATGATAATGCTGCTTACTATGCTGGTGGTTTTCCTGACCCCCTTGGTTGGGTCCCCAAACCTCCCCAGACCCTCCCCCCAAAGCTCTGCCCCTTCACACCCAGCTCTCGCTCGTCGCTCCCGACCCTGGGCTGGTTTGGCCCCAAATTCTCTGCCTTTGGCCCCCAAACCCCAACTCTTTGTCCCAAATCTCAACTCTTGACCCCAAACCTCAACCGTTGACCCAAAATTCTTCAACAGGTTAAAAGATTCGGGGTTAACGGTCGAGATTTGGGGTCAACGTTTGACGTTTGGAATCAACAGTTCAGATTTGGGTGCGGAGGAGGAGATCTGGGGAGGTTTGAGGACCCTACAAAGGGAGTCGATGCCATCAGCAGTACCAGCAGCAGCATTAACATATTTGGCACAGAAATAGGTGTCGGAATCCTCGTCCCTGAGGTTGTTCATCTGCAGCGTCACCGAGCTCTGCCCGTTGTCCCTGGCCATGCTGAACCGGCCCTTCACCGACGGCGCGTAGAACGTGCGGGAACCATCCGTCCAGATCCCAGCAAGCCATTCCAGCCCCTTCCCGGGGCTCTGGCGCACCCAGTTCATGTAGTACCTGCCGAAGGTGAAGCCGGAGGGGCGGCAGAGGAGCAACAGGGGCTGAACAGGGCAGAGATTTGGACCAATGGTTGACATTTGGGGTCAATGGTTGTGATTTGGGATCAGTTCCTAAAGATTTGGGTCAACAGTTGAAATTTCAGGTACAGTGGTTGAGATTTGGATCATGGGTTTAAATTTGGGGTCAATGGTTGAGATTTGGGGTCAATGGTTGAGATTTTGGGTCAGTGGTTGAGATTTGGGGTCAAGGGTGGACATTTGGGACAAAGAGTTGGGGTTTTGGGTCAAAGGTGGAGAATTTGGGGTCAAACCAGGCCCAAGGTTGGGAGCGGCGAACGAGAGCTGGGTGTGAAGGGGCGGAGCTTTGGGATTTGG
>NW_020961930.1:2539-5732 GCF_003031625.1 Empidonax traillii | reverse complement strand
AGCATTTATTGGAAACTCGGAAAGGGTTGGAAGGAACAGCCTCCCAAAATAGTTTTGCTTCTTTCTGAGGGAGAATTTTCAAACCTCTCTTTTGAGTAGGCAAAGAGTTGAACGACTTGTACAATTGTAAATAAAAATCAAAACATTTGCTCTGATTAATCTCTTAACTTATATTTGGCTAAAGAGTTCTCTTATTGTTACCTTCTTTGAAAAATAGAACCCATAAGCAGAAAGGTCATCTCATCAAGTATTGGAACCTTTAAAGTCCACTTGTTGCCACCGAACAATAGCATGCAAATATTGCCGCCAAACATAGAGAATCTTAGACAGATAGACACAAATATACACACACACACACACATATATATATATATATATGTATACAAATACAGACAGGAAAGTTTGGAGTTCTTGATGAGAGTTCTACATGGGGAATGAACAGAGGACTGGTTTTGTGTGTCATACAAGTGTGGTGACCATGAACGTATGCTCTGAGCTTTGATTTATTGCCCTCCTTTGCAACTGCCTGCCTTCCCTCTGGGGGGAACACAGGCCTGTATTTTGCATGGTCTTTTTTGTTTGACTTTACAGCGTAGACTAGGGGCAGAAGATTTTTTGGAGCCAAATCATTTGATCCAGATTCAGTTACTTTCTTGGTGCCTGAAAATCAGGACCTGGACTCAGTGGTCCCGCGGGGACCCTCCCACCTCAGCACGTTCCATGATTCCATCCAGTCCAACTGTCCGAGTCCAGCACTGCCCCAGACCGAGGGTCGATCACCGCGAGTCGCTTCCTGAGGGTCACTCGTCAGTGCCCACTCGCAGGACGCCACTGACCGGGGCCATGCTTTGGGGGGTCCCTGCCCCGGGACCGCGCACCGGGGGCCACTGCCCGGGAGCCGCCTGCCAAGGGAAGCTCCGCGGTGCTCCCGGTCCTGCCTGCTCCCACCCAAACTCCAATGACCGCCCTCTTTGCCCCACCCTGACCAATCTCCGCCTCAGAACGCCCATTCCATGTCCTCCCATTGGCTGCGCGTGCTAAGCCGTGGGGCGAGGAGGGTGCGGGGAGGCTTCGGCATGTCGAGCACCACGCGGGGAGCGTTGGGTGGAACGTGAGAAGGGAATGCAGGAAATCCGGGAGGGATCGGCTGTAGCCCGGCAGCGCTGCACTCCCGCTCTTACTTCCAGCCTTTGCCTGGCCAAGTGCATCCTCCGGGAGGAGCGGGCTCTGCTGTTTCTTGCCCCTGCCAGGCAACAGGGAGACCCGTCCAGAGGGGCTCCTGTGTCTGACTCCAGCAGGTCTCCCAGAGCCTCTGCCAGGGATGGAGTCTCTTGCCACAAGGAACTGTGAAGCTGAGAAATTTCTCTCCTGCTCTTGCCATACCGCATTGGGAGAGAGCCCTGGACTTGGCAACACCTGCTTTTGCTGAAGGAGACGACCCCCCACACGTTGCTGCCCAGGATCCTGATGTGGCACTGCCGCAGCTTCCTGGGAGCCATGGCTTGGGCACCGGTATCTCGGGGACAGTAGCTGCTGGGCCACCTACTCCTGGCAATGCCTCACTGCAATGGCCTGGGCTCCCACTCTTCCTTGCAGCCTTTTCCTGCCCATGTGCATGTTCAGCCAGCAGCGGGCTCTGCTGACAGCCGCAACTCCAAGGGAGCAGGAACTCCTATCGACAGAGGCTTCTCCATCTGAAGGCCAGCAGGTCTCACCGACGCTCTGGGCAGCATGAAGGCTGTGGGTAAAAGTAACGCAGGTGTGCAGGAGATACGTCCTTTCTTGGTCGTCCACAGACGGAAAACTAGAGCACCCTGGAGATGGGAACAGCCAGTCCAGAAGTGCGTGGAGCCTCTACCCATGGGTCAGCATCCTGAGAGTCATGGATTGGGCACTGGTGGCTCCAGGACTCTTTCAACTGTGCAACTTGCTGCTGCCAATGCCTTCCCTCCAGCCTGAAGCTCGCTTATGGCTTCTATGCTTTTCCTTGCCAGTTGCATTCGCAGGCATGACACAAGTCTCCTGACAGCTGTGGCTCCAAGGGAGGCAAGAGAGAGCACTCCCTGTGGACAGGACTCCAGCAGATCTCCCAGTGGCTCTCCCAGGGATGGAGTGCCTTGCCAGAAAGTAAATCTGGTGCAGAGATCTTCCTTCTCCTGCTCCTGCTTTACCGGTTCAGGAGAGAGCCCTGGACTTGGGAGACCTGCCTTTGCACTGAAGGATCTTGTGCAGCAACGTATGGAAAGTAATCTCGTACTGCACTGCTGAAGCGTCGAGGGAGCCATGGATTGGGCACTGGTGGCTCCAGGACTCTTTCAGCTGTGCAACTTGCTGCGGGCAATGCCTTCCTTGGACCTTTTCCAGGCTGGGGAAATTCCAGCCTTTCCCTTGCCAGGTGCATCGTCAGAGATGAGACAGGTCTCCTGATACCTGTGGCTCAGAGGGAGAAGGGAGACCTGTCCACAGAGATTCCTCTGTCTGGAGTGCGAGAGCTCTCCCAGAGGCGCTGGGAGGGATGGAGTGTTTCTCTACAAGGAAACCGGCTGCGCAGATATTCCTCCATCTGCTCCTGCACTACTGGGTCCAGAGAATGCCCTGGAGACGGCAACCTCTGCCTTTGCCACGGGGAGATCTTGTCCCGCACTGCCCATAGCCTCTTTTCCTATGGAAGCATCCTGGGAAGCCAGGATTGGGCAGTGGCAGCTCCAGGACACTTGCTGCTGTGCCACCAGCTGCTCCTGGGAATGCCTTACTGCAGTGGCCTGGGCTCCCACTCTTCCTTCCAGCCTTTGCCTGGCCATGTGCATGCTCAGGGAGGAGCGGGCTTTGCTGTTTCCTGCCCCTGCCAGGCAGCTGGCAGGCTCTAGTAAGCAGAGTGAAAGTGGATCAAGATATCGGCTTGATGATCTCAGAGGTTTTTTCCAATCCAGCTGATGCTCTGATTCTGTGATTCATTGTGTGACTGACCTTTTGTTCTTTCTTTTGAGGTTGGATTCAAGTGGTTGATTGGGCTGTCGGAATTGAAAGGCAGACGAGCAAGGTGAGAATATTCCGGCCAGTCTGAATGCAAAGATATTTATGGCGAGCTGTATCATTGGTGAATCTAAGCACATACCTTGTCATTTGTTTTTTTCCAGTGATACACAAGGTGACAAGAGTCAGCAGAATGGGAAGGAGGTCCTTGCAGTAAGAG
>NW_020961930.1:0-1777 GCF_003031625.1 Empidonax traillii | reverse complement strand
TTTGGAGGTGCCAGCCCGGTAACCTTTGGAAAGAAATGAGCGTCCCAGGTGAGTCGGGGAGGTATCGGGGAGGAGCAGGGGCCCAGGGAAGTGTCAGAAATGCCACTGGAAGGTTTTTTTCCCTGTTCCAGGTGTACCATGCAGTGGGAGCTGCAAGCTCTGCACCTCTTGCTGGAGGCAGTGACACGAGGACTTGGGTGCACTTAGGAGAGGGCGAGTGCGGGAATGGTTGGGGTTTGGCCGATGTGATGCTATAGTCCTGCACTGATTTTGGTTTCCTTTCTTGGAGCTGACGAAGAGAAGAAGCCAGGGACTATAGGAAGCCCTGAGCCAGCCGAAGGGACGTGCTTTTGGAAGGTGGATGGACAGGTCCAACTCTCTGCAAGATAAGTGGGGGGCTCTGAGACAGAGAGAGGATGAGATTCCCGTACAAGCTTGGGAATTACCGGGAGGGCTTTTCAATTAGTGTAAATAAGGGGAGAGGATTAGGATTAACAAGGGTTAGGATTAGGATTAGTGTAAGAGTTAGGGTTGCGATTAGGGTTAGAGTTAAGGTTAGGATTTAGGGTTTGGGTTAGGGTTAGATTTATAGGTTTTTTTACTTTTACATCTGGGATTCAGAACGGGGAAAGATACCTGCCAGTTCAAAGGTGCTTTGCACAGGAAACTCTTGCTCTTTGTGTAGTGCCAAGGGTTGTGCACCACCTTCTCTTGAGAGACAGCGGCTCAGGACTTTGTTTCCTCTTTTGGGGGTCCCAGCATGGGGGTTGCACAGCAGCCAACTAGAGCCTCAAGAAAAGCCCCGCCAGCCCCTCCTCCCTCAATCCCTGCCTCAGTTTCCCCACCCTGAGCAGCTCTTGGGGACCCGAGAGGTGGCATCATTCCACCCCAGTACCACTCTCTTCAAGTTCCTCTCCCCCACCAAGCTCGGGGGGCCCAGCAGACACGACCCCCCAGTTCCTGCACCCTGGGGACATGGGGGGCTCCCCTCAGCCCCCGCTCAGCCCATCAGTCTCAGCCCATGGAGCCGACCTGGTCCTCCTCCATGTCCTGGCAGAGCTGGGGGGTCGCAGGGCTGGGGACACGGACCCAAGGGTGGGTTAGGGTTAGGGTTAGGGTTAGGGTTAGGGTTGGTGTTACGGTTATGTTTAGGGTTTAGGGGTTTAGAGGTTAGGGTTAGGGGTTTGGGGTTAGGGTTAGGGTTAAGGTCAGGGTTAGGGTCCAGGGTTCGGGGTTAGGGTTATGGTTAAGGTTCGGGTTAGGGTCCGGGGTTCGAGGTTAGGGTTAGGGGTTTGGGCTTCGGGTTAGGGTTAGGGTTTGGGGTTACGGTTTGGAGTTTGGGGTTAGGGTTAGAGTTAGGGTTCGGGTTAGGGTTCGGGTTAGGGTTCGGGTTCGGGTTAGGGTTCGGGTTTGGGTTCCGGTTGGGGTTCGGGTTCGGGTTCGGGTTAGGGTTCGGATTCATGTTCGGGTTCGGGTTCACGTTCGGGTTCGGGTTCGGGTTCTGGTTAGGGTTCGGATTAGGGTTCGGATTCGGGTTATTGTTCGGGTTAGGGTTCGGGTTAGGGTTTGGGTTCGGGTTAGGGTTAGGGTTCGGGTTCGGGTTCGGGTTCGGGTTACGGGTAGGGTTCGGGTTCGGGTTCGGGTTAGGGTTAGGGTTGGGGTTAGGGTTAGGGTTCGGGTTAGGGTTAGGGTTCGGATTCGGGTTAGGGTTAGGGTTAGGGTTAGGGTTAGGGTTCGGGTTAGGGTTCGGATTCGGGTTAGGGTTAGGGTTAGGGTT
>NW_020961929.1:3880-5733 GCF_003031625.1 Empidonax traillii | reverse complement strand
ATGCCCAGGGACAGCCCATCTCCGGCGCCTTTGGGGCCTTTGGCTACGGCCTCGGCTCTGCCCGTGCCTTTGGCTACGGCCTGGGAGGCCTGGGCTGCTACGGCACCAGGGGCTGCTCCACCTGCTGAGCCCCCAAACAACTGCCCCAACATCAACCACCCACCACCTTCAATCCTCCACCTGCAACAGGGATTCCTCTCCAGCCCAAGGCTCTCCCATGGCCTCAGCACTTCCAGCTCCTGCTCTCAGGGCTCCCAGCAAGGAAGCAGGGAAGGGGCCAGCCTGCCCTGCTGCAAACATGGCCTGGCTCCCTCCTCCTCTTCTCCCCCTTCCTTCTCTCCAGCGCCCCTTGGGTTCTGCCCAGTCCCCTCTGCTGCAAACACCTTCTCACAACACACACACCATCGGCCACCTCCGCTGGGCTGCTCCCAACAAGGGCAGCAGGAAGACCTGGGGGCTCTGGAGAAATCTCCTGCAAGGGAAGGACCTTGGCTGATGGTCGCCCTCCTGGCACCTCAGACCAGATCCCTTTCCCTGGCTGCTTGTTCCTTTTCTCTCTGTTGTCTCAATAAACTTCTCCTGCATCACAGTCTGTCGTGACTCATCTTCTTTTTTGTTTTATTGGTCTGCCAAACTCACTGAGTACAAGCCAGGATTCAACAGGCCATTGGGGTTGGTGAAAATGGCTGTAAGACCTTTCTTAACAATTCTATCACAACCACTAACACACAGACTGCTCAGGGTTGGGACCCTTCCAGGACATTACACACAAACCTGCTGCACCAAAGGCTTCCCCACAAGAACGCTCTCCTGCACAGCCTCTGCCAAAGTCTCTCTGGGTCAGCACACACTGCACAAACTCAATAACCCAGCAGGACTCTTCAGTCCTCCCAATAAAATCAGAGTCACAAAATCATCACGTTGGACAGGAACTCTGTAGTGCACGTTTTTCAACTCTCCTGTTCAAGCAAAACAAGCCAGAGCAGTTTTTCCAAGACCATGGACAGTTCAGTGTTAGATCTGCCAGGACAGAGACTCCACCTCCTCTTCCGCTCTGTGACCTCCCTCACACCGAACAAGGCTTGTCTTCTTGGCCTCTGGAATTCCATCTCTTTTCCCTGCTACCAGTGGCCCCTTGTCCTGCCCGTGTGCTCTGCTGACAAGAGCTGGGCTCCCTCCACTTCCTTCCCTGCCACCAGGGATTCACCCCCACTGATGACCCTGCTCTGGCCAGCCTTGTCTCCTGGCACTCCCAGCTCTCTCAGCCTCTCCTCCAGCCAAGATGCTCCAGCCCCTTCAGGATCTTTGTGCCCATTCCCTGGCCAGGCTCCACTCACTCCGTGTGATTTTCCAACCGGGAACCCCAAAAGTGCCCACAGACCTCACAGGGGACATGGCCAGTGCTGAGGACACAGAAAGAGTCACCTCCCTGTTCTTCATCACAACACTTTTCCCAAGCCTGGCCTGGAGGCTTCTGGTCCCTTTTCCCACACTGGTTCATGGCCACCTCCTGGGCCATTTCTTCTCCACCAGCACACCAAAAGCTTGTCCCAATCAGAGATTAATTCTGTGAAAACAATTGACTCAATTGACCCTCAGACATTCCTCCTGCCTGGGCTGACCCCTCCCCAGAAACTGCTGGAGACCCCAAAGGTGTTCAGCCGCAGCAGCCAGAAGCAGCTGCACAGCCAGAGGCCTCAGAGATAACACTGCAATCCAGCAAACGGCCTGGGACACTCAGGGACAGGGAAAGAAGAAGCTGCCAAATCCTGGGGAAGGATTCCATGCACTGAATACCTGTTACCAAAGGGAAAACTGAGAGGGAAAGGCTACTTGTGCTATCTTTATCCATG
>NW_020961929.1:0-1932 GCF_003031625.1 Empidonax traillii | reverse complement strand
GCCTGACAGGGCTGGGATGGTTTGGGGCCCCTCCTCACAACACACCCACCAACACAACTACAGCAGTGCCAAGGCATCGACTCACTGAGGACACCCCAATTTTCCCAGGCTTGGGTTGTTTCTTCTGGTTTCCCTGACACGGATCTTCCATGCAAATCCTCCCAATTCCAACTCAATCTCCAAAGCTGCCACCAAGGTCAGATGGACACGGCCTCAAGGGCAGGACATGGAATCACAGAATTCCACAAAAGAATGTCTGCACTGTGACACAGGAGGAGAGAGGAGCCCACTGACCAATCATCAGTAATTACAATATTTTACTCACAGGTACAGGATGTTACAACCTATGGGTTATATCCTATGAAACCTCACGGTTTGAATGCGGAAAAATGGAATTGGGGTCACAGCCCATCCTGTGCACAAAGGGATCGATCCCCACTGGGGGTGTGGTTATTGCATTTCTTCAGGAGGTCAAGAAATAAAGTTTAAGAGACCGAGTTCCTTGTGACGAAAATTTCAGAAATCCAAATGCACCATAGGAATGAAACCTGAATAAGCCACAGGTTTTCCAGGTCCTCTCTCTTCATCTCAGACATGATTCAAGGGGATGAGCTCTCTTTCATAACCCAAGGAGTGCTCCAATGGACTATGACCTTGGCAAGCTGGTGGAGAGTGGCCACCCCAGGACATTAATGGCTCCCTCAGCATTCCTGGGTGCAGCACAACGACTGATGGACATCCAGGAGCACAGCAGAGGCTTCACTCTGCACAACAGAGCCACAAACCACAGCACACGAGTGGCATGAGCTCACCTCCCTGATGACACCTCGGCCACCAAAGCTTTGCTCATGTCTCCAAAGCTCCCAGAAATGCACTTGCCATGCAAATCCTCCCAGTTACAACTGAATCTCAAAAGCTGCCGCCAAGGGCAGATGGACACGGCCTCAAGGGTAGGACATGGAATCACAGAATGCCACAAAGGAATGTCTGCAGCAGGACAGAAGAGGAGAGAGGAGCACACTGACCAATCACCAGTAATTATAGTTTGTTCCTCACATGTACAACTTACAGGTGATGTGTTATGAAACCTCATGGCTTGAATGGGGAATAAGGGAATTGGGGTCACAGCCCAGCCTGGGCACAAAGAGATCGAGCCCTGTTGGGGGTTTGGTTATTGCATTTCTTCAGGAGGTCAAGAAATAAAGTTTAAATGACCAAGTACCTTGTTGTGTGAAAACTTCAGAAATCCAAACGGACCACAGGAATGGAACCTGAGCAGCCTGAATTCAACCTGAGCAGCCTCAATTCTTCCAGGTCCTCTCTCCTGATCTAAATCATGATTCGAGGGGATGAGTTCTCTTTCAAGACCCAAGAAAGGCTCAGAAGGACTATGACCTTTCCAAGCTGATGGACAGTGGCCTCCCCAGCACATCAAATGGCTCCCTCAGCATTCCTGGGGGCAACACAAGCACTGAGGGACATCCAGTCCCACACAACAAGAGGGGGCCCAGTCAGCACAAAGCACCCACAAACCACAGCACACCAGGGCCACCAAATCACCTCCCTCATGATATCACACCTCTCCTGGGCTCTGGCTGTTTATTCAGCCCTCCCTGACACACCTCCAACAACCCAAGCCTCCCACAAACCAACCCCTCCAAGCTGCCACCAGCTGACAGTGCTGGGCCAAGGCTGTGCCGCCCCTGCGGGAGCAGCATAAAAGCCGGCCCAGTGCCTCTCTCCCTCCCACGCTTCTCCTGACGCCTTCTCCTGCCTTCTGTGCCGCCAACAAGGTGAGCCTGCAGCCCCTGACAACCCCCTCCTGCTCCTGCCACACCGCCCCCCTGGCCCCTCTCTCCCAGCACGCTCTGCCCCAGCCTCAGCAGCCCTCACGCCTCCCCACAGCCCCACAGCAGCCTCCCCACTGCCTCG
>NW_020961928.1:7899-8908 GCF_003031625.1 Empidonax traillii | reverse complement strand
CCCGACTGCGGGAAGAGCTTCGGCCGCTGCTCCCACCCCGAATGACCCCCCTGATGGTGAGGCAACCCCTGGAGTCCAGGGACTGTCAGTCCATCCCTTTCTACCAGAAAGGGCCAGTCCCCTTTGCCAGGGGCAGGTTGTGCCAACAGAACCCTTCTTGGGGGGTGTGTGGAGATTCCTGCCTTGGCTGGGACCCCCCCAAGGTCACTGCTGGACGTGGAGAGCAGAGATCTCCCCACAAGCATTGGTCTGGGGGAGTTCCATCCATCTCTAATTAATAATTATTGCTTTTGTGCCAGTTTTAGTAGCATTCAGTTAGCATTGCTTCAACAGTTGCTTTAGCGTAGAGCGCTGTCCTATCTAATCCTGTACTACTGGTAGTTTTAGTGTTTCTATTGTGCTGCTCCTGCTCTCATGGGGCTCAGGTTCCAAGGAACAGCCTGGCACAGCCCTGAACACCCTTCTGAACAGGGAGCTCTGCTGTTCTTCCACATCTCTTTTACATTGTTCTACTTGGGAGAGATCCACCACATTAGTCTGGAAATGATGCTGGAGTTTTGCCAGCTCTTCTTGCAGCTGGCATTTGTCCATCTCCAAGTTTTCACACTTCCCACGCAGAGTGGACAGCTCTTCTTGCAAATCCTGATTTTGGGCTTCCAGTTGCACGCATTTTTTAGATTCCTTGTCCAGTTGCTGGGAAAGTTCACCAACCTGCAAAAAGTAAGAAGAAAAAGGAACTCGGGGTGACCTAAAGGCAGTGAATTGTGTGAAAACCCCAAAAGGGGTGATCAGGGAGGTTGTATTCATCATCTGCTGGTTTAGTATGAGAAACAAAGTGCAAGCAGGTTCTTCTTTTCCAGCAAGAACAGCTTTCCCATCATTTGTGATAGGATTGCTCATGTTCCCATCCCTCCTGAGTTCCTCAGGCAAAAATGCTTCCAGTTTCTGGACTCCAAAGGAATGGCTGCAAAGGCAGGAAGCGATTCTAAAGCGATGCCTTCCAACTCCA
>NW_020961928.1:4572-5724 GCF_003031625.1 Empidonax traillii | reverse complement strand
TGCAGCAAAGAGGTGCCTTTGTTGGAACTGTTGGGGTTTTTTACCCCCATTTGCTGCACTGACCAGAAAATTTGGACTGTTTGATGGGTCCTCACTGCAAGAACATCCAAACCTTTGGAGGCCTCCTTCTCTGCCTGGCTGAGGTTTGGCCAGAGGCTCCCACTGCAGCCCCTGGCCTGACCACAGTGTGTCTACCTGCTCCCTCAGCAATAAGCAGGGATCCTAATTAATCCTCCTTTCCAGCAGCAGCCCAGAGGAGCTCCAGGGTGAGCACAATGCTGTTTGATGCAGATGAACTGTGCTTTGGTGGCAATTCAATTATACAGTTTTTCCTTGCTGAACAGAGTGCCTTTGGATGATACAGGAATTTTCAGTGCTAATGGGATGCATTTTCACCCCTGGGAAGTCTGTATTTCTCCGTGCACTTAGTGCACAGGATCCACATTCATTACAGTTTCAGTGGAGAAAAACCCACAGATTTGCCACCTGCATTTTCCTCCTGGCAATAGCAGTTCCCTCCAATTGCCAGGAGCTTTATGGATTCACTTCTCAACCACATTTTCTACCAAACAACTTGATTGTGAGAGCAGGGAGAAAACAACTCTGCTCCCCTTCAGCTGCTCAGTCTGGTGCTGTGAAAGGCTCGTTTTGAGCAGGGAGATGAATCTGATGCATTCAAGGCAGAACATCCTCGGAATAAAAGCATTTCTGGAAGTTGTTTGAAGAGGGTTTAGGAAGACATGTGGGACTCAGGGCCAAATTAAACAGTGGCTGCTGGGCCCACACAGATTCCTTGGGGCTGGGGGGCTTGGGCTGGCTGGAGCCCATCCCCACGGGGCAGTCCCTGGCCCTGCAGCCAGAATGGCAACAACTGTTTTATTCCAAGGAATAAGCACATTTGTCCTTGCATTCCTTCCTTTTTTGAACTATTTTTGGAGAGTTTTCAAATTCCCAAGCCTGGCAGCGGGGAGTTTCCCTGATATACCTCCATAGCTCTGTTTTTCTCATCTGTGTTGTTTGCCTGCACCTCTGCAGTGTGGTCCTGCTGTGGCTGGAGGGCACTTCCAAGGAGGGTTTGGAGAACCCTCTCAGGGATGTGGGGGGGATGTCCTGAAGTTGGATTCGATGATCCCTGTGGGCCCCTTCCCACCC
>NW_020961928.1:0-1117 GCF_003031625.1 Empidonax traillii | reverse complement strand
CAATGGTGGCCCCTATATAAACTAGATGAAGGTGAAAAGTGGCCACCAGAAGGAACAACTAATTATAATACACTTTTACAACTTATGATTTTCTTACGCCGACTCAGCAAGTGGGACGAGGTAATTTACTGTGATTTGTTCTTTACCCTAAGAAATAAACCAGAATGGCAGAAAGAATGCGGAATAAATATAACGCCCCAGGATCCCTTGGTACTGGCTTTAGAAAAAGACAAGAAAAACTCAAAACCTAAAGAGCGCTGCTGTGACGCATGTAGCATTGGACAACAATGCCTTAAATTAACCAGGAGGGATAGCGGAAAAGAGAGTGAAATAAGCCTGTGGGAGTATCAGCCATTTGCCCCAGGATACGGGGTGCCTCCACCCAAGCGAAGGGAGGGCGAAAGGGACACTAGTCTACTAGGAGACATGTCCCTGGAACAAGACAGATTAAAGATCAATTACAGCCCCCAAAGATCAGAAAATAGTTGGGAAGAGAGCAGCCCGTCAAAATCGGAAAGTTGTGGGAGAGAAAGTGAATCACAGAGGCTGAGCAGTCCACAAAACTCAGAAAGTTACAGAGAAGAAAGCAGTCCTATCGGGTCGGGGAAAAGCAGTCCTTTCAGGTCAGAGACTGATAGAGAAGAGAGTAGCCCACTGCGACTAGAGCTAGAGGGTCGTGGGGAAGAGGGAAGCCCGCCCAAACTGGAAGGAAGCCAGAGTAGAAACTGTAATACACCAAAGAATGTAAGCAACTCACAAAAGTCAGGCAATAGTGAAATAGAAAGCAGTACTCCAAAAACTGGTAGCTCGCCAAGATCAGAAAGCACCAGGAGGGAGGGGGGCTCCCCTGTATTAAAATACAGTGAAGAAAGTAACGATGTAGTTAACCCGGGGGAAAAAGCAAATACCTCACAGAAATTGAATATAGTCATTCAGATAGAGGATAGAAGAAATACACAAGGGGCAGAAGACAACGAAGAAAGTAGTGTTTCAGAGCAAGTGGAACGTCGTCAACGTCTCATCCAAATGCAGAAGGAGAGGCGGTTAGATTGCGTAAACCATGTCAGGGGGTTGACAGGAGATGACTTGGCAGAAGGTTTGGAGAGTGAAAGCGAAG
>NW_020961927.1:4261-5735 GCF_003031625.1 Empidonax traillii | reverse complement strand
AGCAAAACTAGAAATACAAAACAGGGTCTCAGTACCGGCTCTCAGAGTGGGAAAGGACATAAAGAATGTTAAAGAAACAGAGCTGATAGAAGAGTATTGTTAGAAAACTGGATCAAAGACTGCTGCTTGATTCCAATCAACGGCACTCTCTGATCATCACATTGGTGTGCTGAGTCGTCCCTGCTCGCGTGAAAACCCCCCAGGCAGGTGCCCTCCCAAAGGCCCCCAAACATCCCTGACATTCCCAGTGATGTCACCACTGTCCCTGGATGTCACTGGTGTTCCCAATGATGTCACAGATGTCCAATTGATGTCATCGCAGTCCCTGTGATGTCACCACTCTCCCCAGCAATGTCACTGGTCCCCAATGATGTCACCATAGTCCCTGTGATGTCCCTGTATCCCCAGGGATGTCCCCAGTGTCCCCAATCATGTCACCACTGTCCCTCTGATCTCACCGACATCCTCAATGATATCACTGCTGTCCCTGTGATATCACCGCTGTCCCCAGTGATGTCACTGGTCTTCTGTGATGTCACTGCTGTCCTCAAGGGTGGTCCCTGTGTCCCCAATGATGTCACTGCTGTCCCTGTGATGTCATCGCTTTCCCAAGTGATAGCACCATGTCCCCAGTGATGTCACTGATGTCCCTATGATGTCAGCAGACCCCTGTGATGTCAATGGCCTCCTGTGATGTCACTGCTGTCCCCAATAATATCACTGCTGTCCTTATGATGTCACCACTGTCCCTTTGATGTCAACCATGTCCCTGTGATGTCAACAGTCTCCAGTGATGTCACTACTGTCCCCACGGGTGTCACCACTGTGCCCTGTGATGTCACTGCTGCCCCAGTGGTGGTCCCAGTGTCCCCAATGATGTCATCACTTCCCTGTGGTGTCGCTGGTCCCCAGTGATGTCACCGATGTCTACCTGATGTCACCACTATCCCCTGTGATGTCACTGGTGACACTGATAATGTCTCTGGTGTCTCTGTGGTGTCATCACTGTCCCCTGTGATGTCAGCAATGACCCTGATGATGTCACTGGTTTCACTGTGATGTCACCCTTGTCTTTGTAAAGTCACTGAAGTCCTCTGTGATGTCACCAATGTCCCTGTGACATCAGGGCTGTCTCTTTGTTGTCAACAGTCCCCTGTGATATCACTGGTCCCAATGAGGTCATTGCAATCTCTGTGATGTCACCACTGTCCTTTGTGGTGTCACCAATGTTTCTGATGATGTCACTGGTGTCTCTGTAATGTCACCCTTGTCCTTGTAAAGTCAACAATGTCCCCATTGATGTCACCGATGTCACTGTGATATCACAACTGTCTCTTTGTTTTCACCAGTTCCCTCTGATGTCACTGGTCCCCAGTTATGTCATGGATGTCCCTGTGATGTCACTAATGTCACCAATGATGTCACTGATGTCTCTGTGATGTCACACCTGGCCTTATGCAGTCACTGATGTCCC
>NW_020961927.1:0-1132 GCF_003031625.1 Empidonax traillii | reverse complement strand
TTAAAAAAAAAATCTATTATTTGGGAGCTGCTCTTTGAAATTTTCCTCCTCAGCTAAACTACAAAACAACTCCAATTAGTTGTTGAAGACATTAAGACATGAAGACAATTAAAAAAAAAGGAAAAAATGTGTTTGTCTGTATTTTAATGAGCCCCACAGTGTGTTTAGAGACAAGTCCATCATCCTGAGGTACTGAGAGAAGATTGAAGAAGCTGCTCAAGAAGTCAGAAGCCAAACCCCAGATCCTGATGTGTCCACACATCTCTGCCTGGGTGTGGGTGTGAACTGACTGTGGTGTGAGTGTTGTTATTGAGAATCTATAATTCAGTCCCTGCTCAATTGTAGTAAATGCTACTGAATCCCTGTTAAAAGGGAATGTTGAAAATGTTCAAAGTTGGTCAGTGATTAGGTGCTAGTAATCTCTTTTGCCCCCTTTACTTTGTGTCCAAATCCTTTGCACCCTGACCTTTTGCATCCCAAGGCTCTGTAGAAATCATTCCCTGTCATAGAAAAATTATATTTTTTGACTTCCACTTTAAAATCTTCCTCATTAGCTAAACTACAAAACAACTCCAATTAGCTGTAGGAATTTTGAAGACATAAAGACAATTAAAAGAAGTGAAATAATTTGTTTTTCTCTCTTTTAATGAGTCCCACAGCGTGTTTAGACACAAGTCCATCATCCTGAGGTACTGAAGAGAAGATTGAAGAAGCTGCTCAAGAAGTCAGAAGCCAAACTGCCAGTCCCTTGAAGCATTGCTTGGCCCCACTGAGGGCAGGCACTGACAAAGCCTCCCCAGGGACTCCTGAGAGCAGATCCTTGCAGGCCAGGAGTGCAGGCAGACTAAGGAAAGTGTCTTGTGGTGGCCTGAGGGGCAGAGGCAGCTGCCAGAGCCAAGGGCACAAAGGCCTGGGTGCCTTTGGGCCTTGCAGTCCTGCCAGAGCCCTTGGCCATCTGTGCTGCAGGCTGTGCTCCCCTGGCCCTGCTGCTCCTCTGGCCTTGCAGGCTGCACACACCCCTCCTGCTTTGCCACCCCCCTGCCAGCAGCATTTCTGGGCCCTCCCTGATGGCTCTGCTGTCCCCCAGCTCTGGCTGCTGCCATGTGCACTTGGCCTTCTTGGCTTTGCTGCT
>NW_020961926.1:9602-10858 GCF_003031625.1 Empidonax traillii | reverse complement strand
GGCTTTATATTTTGCAGTTTTACAATCAGTCTTGTCTGCACGATCAAGGGTGATGATCTTTGGTTTAGTGTTTCTTGGGGTGCCGTGGATGGGGCAGTGGGTACAGGGAACTCTGCAGTGATGAAGAAGGTGTGAAGGCTGCACCATTCTGAGGTGTGTGAGGGTTATGAGGACAGTGCCTTTATGAGGCTGCCCCATTATGGGGTGGATGGGTTCTACGAGCACAGAGAGCTTCTCAGGCTGCCCCATTGTGAGGGGGATGGGGTTTATGAGGACATGGCCTTTATGGGAAAAGCCTCTTAGGAGGTTTGTGTATTCTCTGGATGCAGCCTGGCAAAAAGAGAGACGATGAAAAAAAAGGGTAAAACAGTGGGGAGAGCCCTGAGGCTCAGATCCAGTGCTGGTGGGGGGCTGTAGGGACAAGGCAGTTGTACAGAACAAGGGAGAGCTGTGGGGGCACTGTGGGGCTGTGGCTCTGACTGCAGCCAAACCCCCCCATCCCAGAGGAAGGCAAAGGGCACACAGAGATCTCAAAATCCCCAGGGGGATGTGGATTGTATTTAAAAAAAAAAATCCTGAGAACACCAAAAAGGACCTTGATCAAAACCTCTGCCAAGGGCTTTCACCCATGGCTGTTGCCTTGTTCCTCCCAGCTGGAGGGTCTGGGATGAGGGGAGATGACTGTGTGGCCAGACAGGTCTTTGGGCAGATGTGACACCCAGCCTTTCCACAGAGCAACCAGGATGACCCAGCCCTGCACAGCCCCCCCAGAGCCTGGCAAGCTGCTTTGCAAGAGGAAAAACCTACAGTGGTGTCCCCCTGAGAGTTTCTCTTGTCTCAGTGTCTGCTGCCAAGTGGTGGGGCAAGAAGAGGCGGGTGGCACAGGCAGGGCCAGCAATGCCTGTCCCGCTCCTGCCATGGTGCCCAGGTGGGCTCCCATGGGACAGCAGGTGGCAGGAATTGTCAGATCCCCTTGCCCTGGTTGGGCAGAATTGTTTGGGAATCGCTATTATCTTGTTTGGGTTTATAATCACACAGCAAAATGGTCATTATTCTATCAATATGAATGTGTGTGTAGATATCTATGTACATTTAATTTTGAGAGCAGAGCAGTGCTGTTTTGAAACCCACCTTTCCTATAAAGGAATTTCTCTCCTGACATTTAACCCCCTGAAGGTTTGTATGCCCCGTGCCTCTCCTTTCAGCAGGGCTTCAGAGTCCCAGAGGCATCAGGACGGGCCCTCTGGCTTTTGCAA
>NW_020961926.1:4392-5731 GCF_003031625.1 Empidonax traillii | reverse complement strand
ATGAGCCCCACTGAGTGTTGTTACTCTAATAAACACTGCTAGAATTCATCTCAGTAAAAGAAACAAATGAACTACTAGAGCCTCATAAAAGAATAAAAGAAACGGATTGTAAAATTTAATTACACCCCCATAAAGAGATAAGGCAGGCCATTTGTAAGGCCATCAAGGTCATAAGTCATAAACCGTCTCTGCTTTCCTAAAATGAATTATGGTAGAATTCTAATCTTCTAGGCACCTTGTTGTCCGAGAATGTATGAATTATAAGGAAACTGTCACTGTTGTAGAGATAACAACTGAGCTATAGTTGTGAAAACCATCATCAACGCTGGGCTTCGTGAACAAAGATTTGAGAAGGGCTCTACCCATACTTGCTACAAGTTGCACTGATGGCTCAAAAGGCCAATGTGAGATAGACAAGTCTGGTTGCAGAAGGCACAGCAGAAAGACTCCCCAGGTGATATTGACAAGATGCGATTCTTTCTGCATTGTCTTTTCTCCTCGAGAGTGATCCTGTGTGTGTTCTCAAAAGCAGCAGCAGTGTTATAGATGGTGTGTCTCCAGGCCTCCCGATTGGAGGCCAGGGTGGACCAATGGTGATAATCAATATGGCCAAGGCTGAGGGATTGTTTCAGGCAGTCCTTGTATCTCCTCTTCGGGGCTCCTCTCTCCCTGCAGCCAGTGGCAAGTTCCCCACAGAGCACAATCTTAGGGTGGCAGTGGTCCTGCATCCTGGAGACGTGCCCTGCCCAGCACAGCTGTGTTCTCAGCAGCAGGGCCTCAATGCTTGTGACTGCTGCCTGTTCAAGGACAGACGTGTTGGTCACATAATCCGTCCAGTGGATGTTTAGGATTGTACGGAGGCAGCGCTGATGGAAGCGTTCTAAGAGATGCAAGTGGTGGCGGTAAATGACCCACGATTCAGACCCATAAAAAAGAGTAGAGAGTACAATGGCTCTGTAAACACTGATCTTGGTACTTTTCTTCAGGTGTTTGTTTCTCCAAAATCTTTTATAGACTTTACCAAAAGCTCTGTATGCCTTTGCTAACCTGTTGTCTATTTCTGCACCAATCTTACCGTCCGAGGAGATGATGCTTCCCAGGTAATTAAATTGCTGGACTGATTTGAGCTCTGATTCACCAATGGTGATATGGGGATGATGGGAGACTTCCTGAGGTGCTGGTTGGTAGAAAACTTCTGTCTTCTTCAAGCTGACTTCCAGCCCAAGAAGCTCAGCAGCCTCTGCAAAGCAGGATGTTAAACGCTGCAGAGCTGCTTCTGTGTGGGCCACGAGGGCGGCATCATCAGCGTAAAGCAGCTCACGGACAAGATGGTTTAAGG
>NW_020961926.1:0-3888 GCF_003031625.1 Empidonax traillii | reverse complement strand
CGCTGCAGAGCTGCTTCTGTGTGGGCCACGAGGGCGGCATCATCAGCGTAAAGCAGCTCACGGACAAGATGGTTTAAGGTCTTAGTGTGGGTCTTTGGTTGCCTTAGGTTGAAGAGGCTCCCATCAGTACGATATGGGATGTAGATACCATTATCTTCATCCAAGTCTGCCGTGGCCCTATGGAGCATCCTGCTGAAGAAGATTGTGAATAGAGTTGGTGCGAGAACGCAGCCTTGCTTCACACCATTGGCTATTGGAAAGGGCTCAGAAAGTGCATCGCCATATCTGACTTGACCACGCTGGTCCTCATGAAGCGAGATGATCATTCTGAGGAATTTGGGAGGACATCCTAAACGTTCCAAAATCTGCCACAGACCTTTTCTGCTCACAGTATCGAAAGCCTTGGTGAGATCAGCAAAGGTAACATAGAGTCCTTTGTTCTGTTCCCGACACTTCTCTTGCAGTTGTCTGAGAACAAATACTATGTCTGTGGTGCCCCTGTTGGCTCGGAAACCACACTGGCTTTCAGGTAGATCTTCTGCTATAGTGGGTATTAATCTGTTCAAAAGAACTCTTGCAAGGATTTTACCAGAATTAGGGAGCAGAGTAGCACCTTGGTAATTCAAACAATCTGATTTATCTCCTTTCTTCTTGTACAAGGTGATGATGACAGCACCACAAAGGTCTGAAGGCAGTTCACCTCGTTCCCAACAACGCACCACGAACTCGTGAAACTCAGCATGGAGTGCTTGGCCACCATGCTTCCAGACTTCAGGTGGGATTCCATCGACCCCAGCTGCCTTGCCAGTTTTCACCTGCTGTACGGCCTGAAGAGTTTCTCCCATGGTGGGGGCAATATCCAATTCAGTTTTCACCAGTTGTTGTGAAATGTACTGCATTGCTGAGTCTTGAACTACAGGGCTGGTACTGAAGGGACTCTCAGGGTTTGGGGGGCCCGTGGGAGCTACTTGGGAGCAGCAGATTTTGGGGGGGTTTGGGGACTTTGGGGGTCCCTCATGACCCCCCACACCCTCCGGCGACCCCTTCACACCCTGTTGGCCATGAACATAAAGGAGGAGAAGTCAGATGAGCCCTTCCCCTGTGGTTCCTCCTGGCACCCCCAAATCCTGCCAGACCCTCCCCAGACAAGGGTGGGAAGGGAAAGGGGTCCCAGAGGCACTGCCCGTGCTCGCCAGGGACACTACTGTGCTGATGCTTTGTGGTTGTTGTACCTGCAGGGACTGGAACGGGGGTGTTTGTCCCAGGAAAGCGCTGCCCCATCTCTGCACGGCCCCTGCTCAAGTCACACCTTGTTCTCTCTCTTCCCCAGTAGCCCTTGGTTGGCTCCAGAGCCCTCTGGCTGTGGGTGTGTGACACATTCACATCAGCCCCTGCTCTCCTGGGCTCCTACACACGCCAGCCATGAGCTGCTCCTCCATGATCTGGCTGTCAGTTCATAAACAGATCTCTGAAAGTGTTACTGGTTTAGAAACTGAACTTCTCAAGGCCCTTCTCCATCTTTGTTGCCTCCTTTGAAAACTCTCTAATGGCTTAATATCTTTCTTATATTGTGTCCCCCCCAAAACTGCCCCACTATTGCAGGTGAGGCCGCCCCAGGGCAGAGCAGAGCGGGACAATCCCCTCCCTGCTGCCCCCAGCACAGGGATGTCCCTCCTGGCTGCCAGGGCACTGCTGACCCAGGGACAACTGGCACCCACCAGCACCCCCAGGGCCCTTTCCCAGCTCTGCTTTCCAGCCTCTCATTCCCTGCTCTGTCTGGGATGGTTGCCCCATCCCAGGGGCAGAATCCAGAACTTCCCCTTGTTGAACTCCCTGTGGTTGGTGATTCCCAGCCCTCTGATCTGTCAAGGTCTCTCTGCAGAGCCTCTCTGTTCCATGAGGCCCCTCAGTGTCCAAATGTTCCCTTTGTTCCCTGAGGTTCCCAGGGTCCCTTTGGCTCCATAAGACACTGCAGTGTGACCATGTCCCCTTATTTCCACGAGTTTCTGAAATGTCTCAGGGCTCCTTTGGTTCCTAAGGCCCTACCATGTCAAAATGGCCCTTTACTTCCATTAAGTTCTGCAGTGTCCCAGTTTTCCTTTGCTTCCATGAGGACCTGCGGTGTCACAATGGGCCCTTGATTCCAAAAGGTTCCAAAAGATCTCAGGGTCCCTTTGGTTGCATGAGGCCCATCAATGTCACAATGGTTCCTTGGTTCCATGAGTTTCCATAGAGTTCCTGAGTTCCTTTGCTTCCATAAGGCCCTGCAGAGTCCCAGTGACCCCTTGATTCCCTGAGGTTTGGAAATGTCACCATGGCCCCTTGATTCCACCAGGTCCCACCCTGTCCCAAAATTGCTTGGGTTCCATGAGCCCTTGCAGTGTCACACTGGATCCTGTTTCTCCAGAGGAAGAGGGTCAGTACAAGACACACAGACACCAACTCTAAGGAACAAGGGTGTAATTTCTCCACCCAAAGCCTGGCCAGGGCCTAAGGGGCAAAACAAGGGACTCAACGTGCACCACCTGCTGCCAAACAAGGCCAGACATCGACTGCCATGGCCTTGAGCGGGATCTAAACACGAAAGGATAAATACATTCACATTTCACACATTTCACAATCA
This sequence comes from Empidonax traillii, assembly GCF_003031625.1. Lineage (NCBI taxonomy): Eukaryota > Metazoa > Chordata > Aves > Passeriformes > Tyrannidae > Empidonax > Empidonax traillii. The sequence goes on along the minus strand of NW_020961926.1, from coordinate 1,265 downwards.
TGCATATTTTATTAATGAACAAATACAAATATTTTCCACCAATGAGAGGTTACAAATACATCTTACACAGATACACAGCCCTATCCCACTACAGATTTCACAGATCTTATGCTCAGTTTTATCTCCTGAGTGGATACACGGAGAAATAGAATGTTAAGTTGGAAGGTTCATCCAGAGGCCAACTTTGGCTCAGGGGATGTTGTTCAGGCCTCAGTATTTCAGCTGCAGAGCCCTGTGGAACCAAGAGGCCACTGTGACACTGTGGGGCCTCATGGAACCAAAGGCACCCTGTGATCCTGTGGAACTTCATGGAGATAAAGGAACCCCAGGACACTGTGGAACCTCATGGAATCAAGGGGCCGCTATGACATTGCAGGGCTTCTTGGAATCAAGGGGCCCTTGTGACACTGTGGAACCTCATGGAACCAAAGGAACCCTGGGGAACTGTGGAACCTCCTGGGGTCATCAGGGCAACTGGGATGCTGTGGAACCTCATGGAATAAAAGGGTTTGATTGTGACACCGTGGGGACTCCTGGAACCAAAGGGACCCTGGACCTGTGACTGATGGACACTCGAGGACCATTATCCTGACTGAAGCTGGACTCTAATGGGCACCAACACAGGATCAGTTCCCCATGGATATTTCCCACATTCTGAACTACTTTGTCATTGTATGAGTTTGTGATTTTAGCTTCTCTAATAACCTTGGATGTTCAAGTTTATCCTCAGCAGACAGAAAACTGGGTGTATGTCCAGATGTGAGAGAAGGAGCTGCTCAAGTAGAACTGGGAAGGACTTTTGTCTCCCAACATGTTTGTGGAAGCTCTGGGAGGAGACTCCCAAATTCCCTGTATGGGAATAAAACAGCTCCGGACACAGAGGAACCAACTGTCCTGGACAGTGCAGTGAACAATAAATCTGCTGCAGGTAAAGCTGCAACACAATAAGAACCTCTAAAGTGAAAATCATGAAATGGTTTCTCTTTTTATATTTATAGGACAATGTTTCAAGGATTGCAGTGTGGTTATTTACCCCTGGATTAGCCAGCTGTCCTAACAGGGCCTTCAACTAACAATGATAAAAGAAAGAAAAGAGACCAAAGTCCCTTTTCCCAAGGGCCACTCCAATAGAACACACCCAGAGCAAATGCCACCTGAGCCTTGGAAGAGAAGCTCACCCCGAAAGCCAACGCAGGTTGTGACACTGAGAACAAACAGCAGGAACTGCTGGATTTGTTCTCCGTTTCCCACTCATTCCAATGAAA
>NW_020961925.1:2569-5742 GCF_003031625.1 Empidonax traillii | reverse complement strand
AACCCTGCCCTGACACAACTCCAGGCCATTCCCTCAGTCCTGTCCCTGGTCCCCACAGAGCAGAGCTCAGGGCCTGCCCCTCCTCTGCCCCTGCCCAGGAAGCTGTGACTGCAGTGAGGTCTCCCCTCAGTCTCCTCTTCTCCAGCTGAACACCCCAAGTGCCCTCAGTGTCGTCACACACCTTCCCCTCCAGGCCCTTTCCCATCCTTGTGGCCTCCTTTGGACACTCTCCAATGGCTCAATCTCTCCCTTCCATTGTGTCCCCCCCAAACTGCCCCAATGTTGAGGTGAGGCCGCCCCAGGGCAGAGCAGAGCGATAACATGGAAAGCACAGAAACTCGTGGCATCAAGGGGTCACTGTGACACTGTGGGAACTCATGGAATAAAGGGGCCATTGTGACCCTGCAGGACCTCGTGGAACCTTGTCTGTTGGTAAACACAAAGGGATGTTTGGGAGTGTTTCACTGACAACCAGGAGAATTTTGGAGAGGGACCTTTACACACCCAAATCTTGGTGTGTCCACACATCTCTGTCTGGGTGTGGGTGTTGCCTTAAGAGACCATGGAGAAAAAGACTCCAGGCCAATTTAGGTAGGAGATAAGATAAAGAGACCTGGTCCTTTAATGAGTTGTTAGGCCTAGAGGAACACATACCATGTGTGCCCCCCAGACAGGGGTTCTAGGATTTTATAATAAGGTCCATCCAATCCCAGGTTCATGCAGCCCTGGTTCTGCCCCATTCTGCCCCCTGACACACCCCTTCAGGAACTGGGTTTGGTGTCTTTGGGACCCCTTCTTCCTCATCTTCATCTTCTTCACAGCACACACAATCCTGGGAGTTCCTAAAGAGTTCTGCCTAGAAGGTCACTGTGTCTGGCTGATGTCTTCTGGTCTAGGCCTTGGGGTGTTTTTGTACAATTCTACCTTGAAAAGAAGACTAAAAATGGAGTTTAGAGGGATTGATATGGAATGGGGTAGTAGGGTTGGGTATGTGTAACTACTCTGTTAAGTGTAGGGGATATAATACAGCTACATTAAAATATATTCACTACACAACTAGTTCTAAAATCTACAAAAGTTTAAAAACCCAAAAACATCTGAGATATCAGTGTGAATTGACTCTGGTGTCAGTGTTGTTATTGGGAATCTATAATTCAGTCTCTGTTCACTTGTAGTAAATGCTATTGAATCCCTTGAAAACTGTTAAGTTGGTCAATGATTAAGTGCTACTAATCTCTTTTGCCCCCTTATCTTTGTGTCCAAATCCTTTGCATCCTGAGCCTCTTGTATCCCAAGGCTCTGTGGAAATCATTGCCTTTTGTAGAAAAATAGCTATTTTTTGCGAGATGCACTTTGAAATTTTCCTCCTCAGCTAAACTACAAAACAACTCCAATTAGTTGTTGAAGACTTGTGAAGACATGAAGACAATTAAAGGAAGGAAATTATTTGTTTGTCTGTATTTTAATGAGCCCCACAGTGTGTTTAGAGACAAGTACATCATCCAGAGGTACTGAGAGAAGATTGAAGAAGCTGCTGAAGAAGTCAGAAGCCAAACTCCCAGTCCCTTGAAGCATTGCTGGGCCCCACTGAGGGCAGGCACTGACAAAGCCTCCCCAGGGACTCCTGAGAGCAGATCCTTGCAGGCCAGGAGTGCAGGCACACAAAGGCTCTGGGCAGTGTCACAGTGGTCCCCTGATTCCATGAGACAACATTCCTAATTTACTGTCCAGACTAGAGGGAAATCACAGGAAGGGCCATGGTTTGTCAGGACTTGCTTTATCTGAGGGAGCCCCGGGGGGCTTTTGGTCCTTGAACCTCAGGGACTGAGGGGAGATTGTACAAACCTGTCCATAAGGGAAAGTCAGAAGAAAAACCCAAAGTATCTGGAAGCATTAATGGGTCCCACTGAGCGTCACTACTGACAAAGTCTCTCCAGGGACTAATTAAAGCAGAGAATTGGAGGCCATGATTGCACAAACCTCTCAAAGAGTCACTTTCAAAAGGAAAAGTTACTTCAAAACCATTGAGTAGCTTGAAGCATTAATGAGCCCCAATGGGTGTCACTGCTGACAAAGTCTCTCCAGGGACTAATTAAAGTAGATAATTTGAGGTCATGATTGTACAAACCTCTTCCAAACTCAGAATCAAAAGAAAAGTCAAAGTATCTTAACAAACCTGTGGTACCTTGAAGCTTTAACAAGCCCCACTGAGGGCCATTCCTGACAAAGGCTCTCAAGGGACTCCTTAGAGCAGATAATTGGAGGCCAGAACTGAAGAAACCTCTCAAAGACTCAGTGTCAAAAAGAAGTGTCTTACTAAATATATCTTGAGTGCTTTGAAGCATCAATGAGCCCCACTGAGTGTCACAACTGATTAAGAATCCCAAGGGACTCATTAAAGCAGATAATTGGAAGCCATAACTGAACAAACCTCTCAATAACTCACTTTCAAACGGAAGAGTTCCTTCAAAACCCTTGAGTACCTTGAAGCATTAATGAGCCCCACTGAGTATCACTACTGACAAAGTCTCTCCAGGGACTAATTAAAGTAGATAATTTCAGGCCATGATTGCACAAACCTCTTCAAAACTCAGAGTCAAAGGAGAAGGCAAAGTACCTTAACAAACCTGTGGTACTTTGAAGCTTTAACAAGCCCCACTGAGGGCCATTCCTGACAAAGGCTCTCAAGGGACTCATTAGAGCAGATAATTGGAGGCCAGGACTGAACAAGCCTGTCAAAGACTCAGTGTCAAAAAGAAGTGTCTTAATAAACCTTGAGTGCCTTAAAACATTAATGAGCCTCAGTGGGTGTCACAGCTGACATTCTCTCCAGGGACTAATTAAAGTAGATCATTGGAGGCCATGACTGAACAAACCTCTCAGAGACTCAGTGTCAAAAAGAAGTGTTTTAGTAAACCCTGAGTGCCTTGAAGCATTAATGACCCACTGAGGGTTGTCACTGTCTGGGGCTCTCAAGGGACTCCTTACAGCAGATAATTGGAGGCCATGGCTGCACAAACCTCTCAGAGATGCAGAACCAAAAGCAAACCCCCAATTGCTCTGAAAATCCTGCAGGCCCTTGAAGCCTTAAGGAGCCCCCCGAGGGCCCCTCCTGCCAAAGCCTCCCCAGGGACTCTGCAGCAGCTCCTTGGAGGCCCTGAGTGCAGGGAGCC
>NW_020961925.1:0-1277 GCF_003031625.1 Empidonax traillii | reverse complement strand
CCAGCAGGGTTCCCTTCTGCCAGGGCTCCTGCAGGGCTGGGAAGCCGGGCTGTGCCCCCCAGGCTGCCCCAAGCTGTCCTGCAGAGCAGGGTCCTGCAGCCCAGGGGCTGTGCCGGGGCAGCAGCTCTGCCACCTGCCAGGGGCAGCCTCAGCCGGGCTGGGGAGCTCCCTCAGGGCTGGCCAGGGGCTTTGGGGGGAAAAAGCAAAGCCTGGCAGGGCAGGGTAGGTTTCTTCCCCGATCAGCTGAAAGTTTCCTGGGGCAGGGCTGCTCACACAACCAGAGCAGCCCAGCACATTTTCCAGTGGATACTTCAAGGGGAAGGTCCAAGGAGGGATTTCTCTCAAGCTTTCAAGCCACATGCCTGGTGGTTTGAGTTGCAGAGGGACCTCTGAGGAGCTGCACAGGGCTGAGAACACCTTCCTTGCACTGCTGGTGTGTGGCAGATGGCCCAGCTGGCTCAGGGGGAGGCTGCCCTGAGTGCCCAGTGGGCTCTGCCCTGGCCTCTCCCAGCTGGCCCCTCCCTGTGCATTCCTTGTTTCTCAGCTTGCCCAGTGCAGAGGGTCAGAGCTGCTGTGCCAGCCCAGGAGATGCTGTTGGGTTGGTGAGATGAGCCACGGGTGTCCTTGGCTACAAGGGGGGTGCTGAACCCTTGAGACAGGCTGAGACACTGAGGGGTGTGGAATGGATCCCTCTGCTCTCAGCAGTGTCTGGGGGCTTTTCAGACCAAACTGGGAGTGTGATCAATCTCCATGTCAGGAAGGAGCAAAGCCAGGGCAGTTGGGAACGAGAGAGAGGGACAGAGCAGCTCCCCTCACTCTGCACTGAGCCCCAGACAATCCTCCTGCCTGGCAGGACCTGCTCTGTTCTCTCTGAGCTCATCAGAAGTGCTGAGAGGTTTTGACATCCAGGAACACTCCTGAGGAGAGATGAGGGAATTTGAAGAAGAAAAACCCAACTAAAGAGGTGGGGGAGTGTAGTAAGGAAAGCTTATTTGGAAATGGCTTTGATTTTTATCAGGAATTTCTTTGCTAACATATTGCTGATGTTTCCTCCTTGGACAGTGCCCCACAGCAAGAGGCAGCAAATGTCCAACAGCAGCTCCATGGCCCAGTTCCTGCTCCTGGCATTGTCAGACAGGCGGGAGCTGCAGCTGCTGCACTTCTGGCTCTTCCTGGGCATCTCCCTGGCTGCCCTCCTGGGCAACGGCCTCATCCTCAGCGCCGTAGCCTGCGACCAGCACCTGCACACCCCCAGGGACTTCTTCCTGCTGCACCTC
>NW_020961924.1:7615-9004 GCF_003031625.1 Empidonax traillii | reverse complement strand
TGGAATCAGGGGACCATTGTGACACTGCCCAGAGCCTTTGTGTGCCTGCACTCCTGGCCTGCAAGGATCTGCTCTCAGGAGTCCCTGGGGAGGCTTTGTCAGTGCCTGCCCTCAGTGGGGCCCAGCAATGCTTCAAGGGACTGGCAGTTTGGCTTCTGACTTCTTGAGCAGCTTCTTCAATCTTCTCTCAGTAGTTGAGGACAATGGAATTGTCTGTAAACACGCTGTGGGGCTCATTAAAATATAGAAAAACAAATTATTTTTTCTTTTAATTTTATGTCTTCAAGATTTCTACAGCTAATTGGAATTGTTTTGTAGTTTAGCTAAGGAGGAAGATTTTAAAGTGGAAGTCACAGAAATATAATTTTTCTATGAAAGGGAGTGATTTACACAGAGCCTTGGGATATGTAATAAATCGGTAGTAGTAGTTTAAATTTACTCAACAATTTAGTAGTAATAGTTTACTACTTAAATTGTATTACATGTTATATTCCTATATACATATATATGTTATTAAATTCTAAATTCATTATTCTGTCAGCATTATAAGTTGATGATCATGCAGCTTGCAATTCTTAAACTGAAAAGACAAATTATTATGCCTTGCTGAATCTTACTTTTATAAAAAGCTCATTGTCCCATAGCATGCATAAAGTAACGAAGGGAAGGACAAGAATCAAAGAGTCAAGAATGAAAATGATCCAGAGCATCCAAGATGGACATCTGGAAATACCTAACACACCAGACCTCAAGGACTAAAAACTAATGAAAACTATGGACAGGAAAGCACCTAGCAACTAAAACAGGCCTGCAGAGAAACCAACCAGAACCAGACCTGCAAACTCAGATCCAATAGAAAGATAACAAATCACTATGGGAGGGGAACTGATAAGGGAATAAAAGTTACTGTTTTTTCCTACTGCGCTTGCGTACCGTGAGTGAAGCAGGGATCTCCCCGGCCGCCCAGTGCGCTGTTTGGCTTATTTGCCTTTTCTATAAATCTTCAATAAATTTTTATTACTATGTTTCAACTCAGTTTCATTTTACTTATAACAGGATATAAGAGGGTCAGGGTGCAAAGGATTTGAACAGAAGGAAAAGGGGACAAAAGAGATTAGTAGCATTTAATAATTGACCAACTTAACAGTTAACAAGTGATTCAATATAATTTGTGCAATTGAACTGTGATTGAATTATAGTTTCCCAATAACAACACTCACACCACAGTCAATTCACACCCACACCCAGGCAGAGATGTGTGGACACATCAGGATCTGGGTGTGTAAAGGTCCCTCTCCAAAATTCTCCCTGTTCTGAGAGAAACCCTCCCACACATCCCTTTGTGTTTCCCACCAGACAGGGGTCACAGCTGGAGGAGAGTTTGTTGAG
>NW_020961924.1:4188-5735 GCF_003031625.1 Empidonax traillii | reverse complement strand
CTGTCACATGGTAGGGGCTTGATTTTTTGGTATCCACAGGCATTTCCAGAATGGACAGGATAGGCCATGACATCACAAAAGGGCTCAAAGCACATGGGTGGGTCTGACTGTGCTGGTGTGGGGTGTTGGTTCTTTGCTTACCAGGGCCTGTTCCGGAATGGAGAGGATAGGCCATGACAAGTTGTGCCTTTCAGAACTGCAAAGATGGACCCACAAGAATCTTACATGGGGGAGATTCTCTGCTCTGCCCTGCACACCCCAGTGCTGGGGTCAATACTCAGCCTCTCCACTTCCCTCTCCTAAGGGACTTGTTCTTAGACATCCCTTCCCTACGCTCATTTCAAAAGCCCTCCTGGCAATTCCCAAGCCTGTACCCGGCTCTCATCCCCTCTCTGGCTCAGAGCCCTCCACTTATCTTGCAAAGAGCTGGGCCTGTCCATCCACCTTCCAAAAGCACGTCCCTTGGGCTGGTTCAGGGGTTCCTGCAGTCCCTGGGTTCTTCTCTTCCTCAGCTCCAAGAAAGGAAACCAAAATCTGTGCATGACTTGAGCAGCACATCGACCAAACCCCAACCATTCCCACACTCACCATCTCAGTCCAATTGCGGTGTTTTGTTGTTTGGTAACATATTCTTGAGTGTTTGATGAGCACACTCTAGCACTGCTTGACCAGTGGGGCAGTGGGGGATCCCTGTGACATGGGAGATGCCTCACACGTTGGAAAACTCTTTTAAAGAGTAAGAAGTGTGTGCCGGTCTGTTATCTGTTTTTATCCTTTTGGGGATGCCAAGGACTGATATTGCAGATAGAAGGTGTTTGTTGACATCTTGGGCCTTCTCTCCTGCCATGTGCTGCTGCTGCAATGGCACCAGAACACGTGTCAGTGGACACTTGGATGTATTTTATTTTCCAAATAATGAATATTGTGTTGTGTCCGACTGCCATATGTCCAGTGGGTTAATTCCACGAGGGTTTACCCCCTCAGATGGTAGAGGAGTGAGTCTCTGGCAGTCAGGGCACACAGAAATAATTGCTCTGGCTTGAGACAGTGTAAGGTGGAATGTTCTTTTGAGGGATTTTGAATTTTGGTGAAAAAAGCTGTGGGGCAGCTTTGCTTTTTTGAAATTGATTGGAACTACTGCAGTTTGGGCAAGGTGCCCTGTATCAGCTATTTGATCTGCCACATGATTTCCTGCTGGGATGGGCCCTGGGAGAGAAGTGTGAGAACAAATGTGGATTATGTAGAATTTGTGTTTATGAGGACTAATTTCATACAGTAATGATTTGAACATATGAGCTAATTGTAATTCGGAGATATCTTTTATGTATGAATTCTCAATTCGTCAGACTCTTCCAACGACAGAGGCTGAATGGGAAACAATGTTTAAAGGCTCTGGAAATAGTGTAAATGCAGGTATGACTGCAGAGAGCTCTGCTATCTGAGAGGAACCTCTTACCTTGTGTGTGTCATATACCCATTTTCCTGCTCTGAGCCAGGTGACTGCTGCGTTAGACGTTCTGCCAGAACCATCTGTGAGCACAGTTCTA
>NW_020961924.1:0-1391 GCF_003031625.1 Empidonax traillii | reverse complement strand
GGCTGTGGCTGCAGAGCAGTGCAGGGGAGTTGCTGCCAGTGGCTCTTGCAGCTGCCAAATGGCAGCCCTGGCAGGAGCTGTCAGGATGGCTGTGCTGGATTTGCTGGGGGGCAGCAGGAGAAGCTGCTGCAGAGCAGGACTTGCTGCTGCCCCATCAGAGGCCCAGGGCCAGAAGGCTCCCTGTGCCAGGGCTGACTGTGGGGTGGCAAGGTGGGGGTGAAGTAAGGGGTGCCCAGGGCTGTGGGGCAGAGCAGGGTCCTGCCCCCCAGGGCTGTGTGTGCTGGGGCAGGGACTCTGCTGCCTGCCAGGGGCAGCTCTCAGCCCGCCCAGGGAGCTGCCACGGCCCTGCAGGGAGGCACTGTTGCATTTCCCTGCCATCCCCTGCTGCCTGGGCTCTCCATGTTCTCACCCTTGCCTTTTCTGAGCTAGTGTGGGGTTTGGGGGGGCAGATTCCTGTGCAGACACAAACCCTTTGGGTGCTGCTGTGGGGATATGTCTGTGCGAGCAAAGTGCCCAAGTGCCCTGCAGGCAACTTCAGGCTCTTCAGCTGTTTCCCTGGGTGTCCTGCAGGGCTGCAGGCGCCCTCCAGGAGGGCACAGCTCTGCCACAGTATCTCTGTGCTGCACAGGATCCCCGTGGAGAAAACTGCTCAGTGCTAACCACATGGAAATGCTCTGGGCAGCTGCAATGAGCATTTGGTCTCTCACTCCGGGAGGGGAGAGATGAAAAGGTGAGGAGTGTGTCAGTCTGTTCTTTGGACACGGATTCCTGGCTCTCTGTGCAGTTGAGTGTGATGTTCCTGCAGCTCCAAGCTGCCAGCACAGGGCAGCTGAGCACAGACTGATGGGCAGAGCAGCTCTTGTGTGTGCACTGAGGGACCGTCCCTGTGCCCTCAGAACCCACAAGACCTCACCTGCAGTGCAAAAGAAATGTCAGGGATTTCAACCATCCACAGCCACTCCTAGCTTGGCTGGTGTAAGTGAGGGAGCAAAGACAAAGAATTCCCTCAGCTAAGTCCTTCTTTGGGCAGATTGCAAACAGCAAAGCTGAGAAGCTCTTGGATGTATCAGGAGCACATTAAATTTGTGATCACCTTGCATTCTAAATTCCATCTGCCAGCAGAGCAAGAAGGGGTCCTTGGGAGCCCATCCCAGAGTTCCTGCTTCCAATGGTGCCCTCAGGCAGCAACAGGCAGAGCTCAGGGGAGGGACCTGCAGGGAGGTCTGAGTGAGGAGAGAGAGCCTGAGAGTGGGGTGGCTGTGAGACGTGTCCTGTTTGGCTGCAGCAGCCTGGTCTAACTCAGCATTGACTTCTCCTCCTCAACAGATCCAAACACTCTGAGGAAGCAGCAAATGCCCAACAGCAGCTCCATGGCCCAGTTCCTGCTGCTG
>NW_020961923.1:3998-5747 GCF_003031625.1 Empidonax traillii | reverse complement strand
AAATCCCCAAATTTCCCCCCAGAATCCCCAAATTTCAGGCCCCTCCCCCCCAAACCCCCAAATTCCTCCCCCTAATCCTCTTTTCCTGTTTTTTTGTGTGTTTTTTGTTTTCCCAGCGATCCTCAGGCCCTGAACGATTTTTTACATGGATCCGAAAAGGTGAGACCAAAAAAACCCCCAAATTCCCCCTTTTTTGCACCAAAATCCCTCCATTTGGGATTTTTCCAGCCCCTCCCCCCCTTCTTTTTTTTTAGGAATTTTTCTCCTTTTTTTCCTCATTTTTTCCCATTTTTTCTCATTTTTTTCTGTCATTTTTTTCCCATTTTTTTTCTCGTTTTCTCCCATTTTTTGGTCTTGTTTTCTCCCATTTTTTGGTCTTGTTTTTTCCCATTTTTTTCTTATTTTTCTCCCATTTCTCTTGTGGTTTTCTCCCATTTTTCTCCCATTTTTCTCCCATTTTTCTCTCATTTTCCTCCCATTTTTTCCCATTTTTCTCCCATTTTTCTCTCATGTTTCTCCCATTTTTCTCCCATTTCTCTCCCATTTTTCTCCCATTTTTCTCCCATTTTTCTCCCATTTTCCTCCCATTTTTTCCCATTATTCTCCATTTTTTTCCTCCCCTCTTTTTTTCCATTCTCCTTTTTTCCTCCCATTTTCTCTCATTTTTCTCCTGTTTTGTTTTACCATTTTCCCCGTTTATTTTTCTGTTATTTTCCCATTTTTCTCCTGTTTTTTTCCCCCATTTTCTCCCATTTTTTTCCCCATTTTTCTCCAATTATTTCCCAGTTATTTTCTTGTTATTCTCCAATTTTTTCCTTCTTTTTCCCATTTTCTCCCCTTTTTTCTACCATTTTTTTCCTATTTCTTTTAGCACTTTGTCCTGTTTTTTCTCACATTTCTCCCATTTTTTCTCTCACTTTTTCTCCCATTTTTTCTCCCATTTTTCCTCTTACTTTTCCCCATTTTTTCTCCCATTTTCTCCCATTTTTCCCCATTATTCTCCCATTTTTTCCCATTTTTCTACTATTTTTCCCATTTATTCCCATTTTTTCCCATTTTTCTCTCATTATTCTCCAATTATTTTCCCATTTTTCTCCCATTTTGTCTCCCATTTTCTTCCCCTTTTTTCTCTCATTTTTCTCCTATTTTTTCCCTTTTATTCCCATTTTTTCCCCATATTTTCCCCATTTTTTTCCATTTTCTCCAATTATTTTCTCTCATTTTCCCCATTTTTTCCCTATTTTTTCCCATTTTCTCCAGTTATTTTCTTTCATTTTCCCCATTTTTTCCCCATTTTTTTCCAATTTTCTCCAATTATTTTCTCTCTTTTTCCCCATTTTTCCCCATTTTTTCCCATTTTCTCCAGTTATTTTCTCTCATTTTTGTCCTATTTTTTCCCATTTTCTCCAATTATTTTCTCTCATTTTCCCCATTTTTTCCCCATTTTTTCCCCATTTTTTCCCATTTTCTCCCATTATTTTCTCTCATTTTTCTCCCATTTTTTTCCATTTTCTCCCATTATTTTCTCCCATTATTTTCCCCCATTTTTCCCCCTTTTTCTCCCCGTTTCCCCCCATTTTTTTCCCCGTTTCCCCCCATTTTTTTTCCCGTTTTCCCCCCATTTTGGCCGGTAAATCTCGGTAAACGCCGTCCGTGTTTCTCCTTCCAGATTGACAGTGAGGATCTCCTGGACAACTCAGGAGATGCTGCCAGTGCCTTTTTTGAAGGTGCTGGGGTAGGTATTCCCAC
>NW_020961923.1:0-3322 GCF_003031625.1 Empidonax traillii | reverse complement strand
CCCCCATTTTTTTCCCCGTTTCCCCCCATTTTTTTTCCCGTTTTCCCCCCATTTTGGCCGGTAAATCTCGGTAAACGCCGTCCGTGTTTCTCCTTCCAGATTGACAGTGAGGATCTCCTGGACAACTCAGGAGATGCTGCCAGTGCCTTTTTTGAAGGTGCTGGGGTAGGTATTCCCACTCTCCTTCCCCTCATTATCCCAAGTTTTTTTTTTTCCCAAGGATTTCCCGGGACAAAAAAATCCCCAAAAAACCCCCAAATTTAAAGCCCAAAAAAATCAACATTTTTGTGGATTTTCCGCTCTGGGAGCTCCGAAACCCCCCCCGACATTTCCAAAAACTTGGGAAAACTCCGAGGATCCCGTTCCTCCGGAGCCCCCCGGAGCGAGGGGGGGCCAAAAATCGGGAATAAACCCGGAATTGGAGCCGGAAAATCCCATTTTTCCCTCATTTCCCCCCTCCCAAGCATGGCCTGCTGTGCATGCCCAACCAGCATGAAACCCTCCCTCTCCATTCCCTGCAGTTTTCCTCCCCTTTTCCGGGTTTTTCCCTGGAATTTTCGCTCCTTCCAGGTTGTCATTGGTTTTTGTTGTTTTTTTATTTTTCCCCCCAATTTTTCATTTTATTCTTTTTTTTTTTTTTTTTTTTTGAACTTTAATTTTTCTCCTCCTTTTGGGCCAAAAGCCAAAGGGGTTATCCCAAAAAATCCTCTTTTCCAGGGATTTTTCCCCCACGTTGGGGGGATTTTTATTCCCTTTTTTCCCTCCTTTTTTCACGAGATTTTTCCTTTTATTTCCCAAAAAAAACCCCTCTTGGTCTTCCCAAGGGAGAGATTTCGGAGCGGCAGAACCGCGGGATGGGCCCGGAATTCCCAAAGAATCCGGAATTGGGATGAGCTTGGTTGGGTTTGGAGCAGTTTGGTTGAGTTTTCGTTGACTTTGGTTCAGTTTTGGTTGAGTTTAGGGATGGGTTTGGTTGAGTTGGTTGAGGTTGAGTTTTGGTTGAGTTGGTTGAGTTTGGTTGAGTTTGAATTTTGGTTGAGATGGTTGAGTTTGGTTGAGTTTGAATTTTGGTTGAGTTTGGGTAAATTTTGGTTGAGTTTGAATTTTGGTTGAGTTTGGTTAAATTTGGTTGAGTTTGAATGTTGGTTGAGTTGGTTGAGGTTGGTTGAGTTTGGGTTGGTTGAGTTTGGTTAAATTTAGTTGAGTTTGAATGTTGGTTGAGTTGGTTGAGTTTGGGTTGGTTGAGTTTGGTTAAATTTTGGTTGAGTTTGAATTTTGGTTGAGTTTGGTTGAGTTTGGGTTGGTTGAGTTTGGTTAAATTTTGGTTGAGTTGGTTGAGTTTGGGTTGAACTGGCTGAGTTTGTTGAAGTTGGTTGAGTTTGGGCGAGTTTTGGTTGAGTTTTGGTTCAGTTTTGGTTCAGTTTTGGTTGAGTTTTGGTTGAGTTTTCTTGGTGTTTTGTGGAGTTCAGTTTTTGATGGAGTTTTCTTTGGGTTTCCATCAACTTGGGTTGAGTTTTGGTGGAGTGACTTTCAGAGGAGTTTTGCTTCGATGAGTTTTGGTTGAGTTTGGTTGAGTTTGGTTCAGGTTTTGTTGAGTTTCCATTGACTTTGGTTGAGTTTCCGTTGAGTTTCTGTTGAGTTTCCTTTGGCTTTGGTTGAGTTTCTGTTGAGTTTCTGTTGAGTTTCTGTTGAGTTTCCTTTGTCTTTCGTTGATTTTCTGCTCATTTTCCGTTGACTTTGGTTGAGTTTCCGTCGAGTTTGGTTGAGTTTGGTTAAATTTGGCCGAGTTTCCGTTGACTTTTATTGACCTTCCCGGAGTTTGGGGGATTTTCATCGATGACTTTTGGTTGAGTTCCGTTGAGTTTTGGTGGCTTTCAATGAGCGACTTCCATTGAGTTCCATTGACTTCCATTGACCTCCATTGGGTTCCATTGAGTTTAATTGACTTCCATTGACATCCATTGAGCTCCAGGGAGTTCTCTTGAGGTCAATTAAGTCTCGTTAATTCCCACTGAGCTCCGTTGGGTTCCATTGAGTTCCATTGACCTCCATTGGGCTCCATTGAGTTCCAGTGAGCTCCGTTGGGTTCCATTGAGCTCCAGTGAGTTCTGTTGAGGTCAGTTAAGTCTCGTTAATTCCCATTGAACTCCGTTGGGTTCCATTGACCTCCATTGACTTCCATTGACATCCATTGAGCTCCAGTGAGTTCTGGTGAGGTCAATTAAGTCTCGTTAATTTCCATTGAACTCCGTTGGGTTCCATTGAGTTCCATTGACCTCCATTGAGCCCCATTGACCTCCACTGGGTTCCATTGAGCTCCATTGAGCTCCGTTGGGTTCCATTGACCTCCATTGAGTTCTCTTGGGTTCCATTGAGCTCCGTTGGGTTCCATTGATCTTCATTGACCTCCATTGGGTTCCATTGAGCTCCGTTGGGTTCCATTGATCTCCATTAACCTCCTTTGAGCTCCGTTGGGTTCCATTGAGTTCTATGCAGCTCCATTGAGCTCCATTGGGTTCCATTGACCTCCATTGACCTCCATTGAGCTCCATTGACCTCCATTGACCTCCATTGACCTCCATTGAGCTCCATTGACCTCCACTGAGCTCCACTGATCTCCATTGATTTCTGTTGATTTCTGTTGAGTTCCATTGAGTTTAGGTGAGCTCCCTTGAGCTCCATTGAGTTCCACTGAGCTCCATTGATTTCTGTTGAGCTCTGTTGAGTTCCGTTGAGTTTGGTTGACTTCCCTTGAGCTCCATTGAGCTCCATTGACCTCTATTGAGTTCCACTGAGCTCCATTGATTTCTGTTGAGTTCCGTTGAGTTTGGTTGAGCTCCCTTGACCTCCCTTGAGCTCCTTTGAGTTCCACTGAGCTCCATTGATTTCTGTTGAGCTCCATTGACCTCCATTGACCTCCATTGACCTCCATTGATCTCCATTGACCTCCATTGACCTCCATTGATCTCCATTGACCTCCATTGAGCTCCGTTGAGTTCCACTGATCTCCATTGATTTCTGTTGAGCTCTGTTGAGTTCTGTTGAGTTTGGTTGAGCTCCCTTGAGCTCCACCGAGCCCTGTCCAGCTCCCCTGATCTCCCTTCGGCTCAGTTGGCGTCCACCGAGCTCCGTCGAGCTCGGTCGCGTCCCCCGACTCCCCCCGCCCGCTCTCTGACCCCTCCCCCTTCCCCCCCCGCCCCGTTTCCGTTGCCGCAGCTCCACGGGCAGGAGGCCGCCGGGAACCCCCTGAGCGCCGAGCCGAGCCAGCCGGCGGCCAGCGTGGACCTGGACTTCCTGGAGGATGACATCCTGGGCTCGCCCT
>NW_020961922.1:4291-5749 GCF_003031625.1 Empidonax traillii | reverse complement strand
ACTGCAGGAGAGTTCCAGCCCTGCAGCAAGGGCACAGAAGAAGTGACCCAGTCCATGCAGTGGCCTCAGAAGATCCCACAGCATCCTGGAGATGCTGTCAGGGAGCCCAGCTCTGCTTCACAAGTTCCCAGTGCCTGTCCCTGCCTGTGCTCAAAGGGCTCCCACCCCCAGGACTGTGCTCAGAGAGCACTCAGGCCTTCCAGTGAGAAAAGGGGTTCAGGAGGACAGTGTGGAAGTGGAAAGAGCAGCTCTGCAAAGCCCAAGCTCTGCTGCTCCCTGGCAGTGCTGCTGTGCTGGGATTCTTGTCCCCTTGCCCTTTGCAAATCCCCCCTGTCCTGCAGTGTGCTGTCCTTTAGGAACAGCTGAGAAGAAGGGTCTTGGACAAAGAAGGCACTGCAGGGTCATTTTTTTCCTTTAAACACTCCGAGATCACAAATCATTATTTATACATCTCTGGGTCAAATTCAATGGGTAGACACTAAATTAGAAGGCAGGTGCCAAAGATTATGCAATTGCACAAAAAATTATTGCAAGAACAACCCAATGACTTCCCCTAAAAACCTGAGAGGGCAAATTGGGCCATTAGTGAGCTCCATTCTGAATGCTACACACCAGAAAACAGGCAGTTTGATTCTTTGGAAAAGCATCCAATCATCATTTTCCTTATGGCATCCCTGAGCTCCTGGTTCCTCAGGCTGTAGATGAGGGGGTTCAGGGCTGGAGGCACCACCGAGTACAGGGCCAGATCCAGGGATGGGGAGGAGATGAAGGGGGGTTTAAGGTCAGAAAATGTGGCAGTGCAAACAAAGAGGGAGACCACGGCCAGGTGAGGGAGGCAGGTGGAAAAGGCTTTGTGCTGTCCCTGCTCAGAGGGGATCCTCAGCACAGCCCTGAAGATCTGCACATAGGAGAAAACTATGAAAATGAAACAACCAAACACTAAAGAGATGGAAAAAATGAGAACCCAAATTTCCCTGAGGTAGCCTGAGTGTGAGCAGGAGAGCTTTAGGATGTGAGGGATTTCACAGAAGAACTGGTCCAGGGCATTGCCCTGGCAAAGGGGCAGGGAAAATGTATTGGCTGTGTGCAGCAGAGCAGTGAGAAACCCAGAGGCCCAGGCAGCTGCTGCCATGTGGGCACAAGCTCTGCTGCCCAGGAGGGTCCCGTAGTGCAGGGGTTTGCAGATGGCAACGTAGCGGTCGTAGCACATGATGGTGAGGAGGGAAAACTCTGATGACATGAAGAACACAAAAGAAAAGACTTGGGAAACACATCCCATGTAGGAGATGGTTGTGGTGTCCCAGAGGGAGTTGTGCATGGCTTTGGGCACAGTGGTGCAGATGCAGCCCAGGTCTGTGAGGGAGAGGTGCAGCAGGAAGAAGTCCCTGGGGGTGTGCAGGTGCTGGTCGCAGGCTACGGCGCTGAGGATGAGGCCGTTGCCCAGGAGGGCAGCCAGGG
>NW_020961922.1:0-3492 GCF_003031625.1 Empidonax traillii | reverse complement strand
GCAGAAAGGCTTGTCAGGATCTGCACTCCCAGTTTTTGAGGATGCAGAAGACCCGAAGGAGATTTAGGGAATTTTTCCCTCCCCACTCTTCATGCCTGGTTCTCCAAGCTCAGTAACCCCCAGCATTTCTGCTGCACTCAGAGTGAGCCACTGAGAGACATGAGAGGCAAAGGGATTCCCTGTGGCTTATGGCAAGGTTATGGGGTTGGATGGGCTTGTTCCCAACTGCCCTGTACTTGCACCTTTGGGTATTGAAGGACAATCACACTCCTATGTTACCCTGAGAAGAACCAGACCCTGCCAAGAGCAGAGGGATCACTGAATGTCTCACCCTTTCTAAAGGTTTCTGAGCAAGGTCTGAGCACCCACTTCTGCCCCAGACACACACATGGTACACTCGACAACCCCAACAGCATTTCTTTTCTTGTAGCATCTCTGAGTTTCTCCAGGGGGCATTCAGGTAACACCAACATGCTCTGGCACAGATTTACATCCAGGAGGGCAGCTCAGTGCTTGGAATGACACAGCAAGGAGATTCCTGCGTGTCCTAATGATGATGTCTCAGTAAGGGAGGGTCAGCTCATTCCCCTGTCACAAGGTCTACCTTGCCCACAGATTAGAGGAAATTCTGAACATTCTATTCCCCTGGACACACCAGCATGGCAGGAATCACCAGATCAGTGTCTGAACTCAGCTTTTGCAGCTCCCTGAGGCTCACTGACAGAACTAAGTAACACCAACAAGGAAAAATACATGGTGGCCCCACTGAGAGGCCAGAGACAGCTGGGCACTCAGCAGTGGTTTACTGTGCCACCTGCCAAACACCAGCAGTGCCCTCCTTCCCACAGCATTTCTCTTTTCAGCTTCCTTTCCTTCCCTGATCACATCCCTGGTGCTTGGACATTTTCCTCCTGAGAGGTGTCTTTTCCCTGTCAGCCCTCACAGGCCCCATCCCAACCTGTGTGCACCCACCCCAGCCCTACAGAAACCTGCCTGTCTGCAGGGCACAGCCTGGGGCATGTTGTGCCTGCAGGTGGGCAAGGGCAGGTCACAAGAGCCCTGATGGGCCCAGCAAAGCTGGTGCTGACCCCGTGCAGAGCTGAGGAGTGGCTGAAGGCACCTCAGGAGATTCCCAGCAGACCAACTGGCCACTCAAAGTTACAGATCAGGAGTCTCAACACATGCTCGATACTTACAGATCCTTTTCTACTTCTCTCATCCCCCAACCATCTTATCCTGCTCCAAGTAAAAGAACTGAAAACAGTCTCAGGAAAACTCCTTATCTTTGCAGTAATCGCTGCCTTCCCTTCTTCTTCGACAGAGTCCTGCACAGCTGTCCCCAGGTTGATCTGGAGCTCTGAGCAGCGCTGACCCACAGAGCACCCTCTCAGCAGCAGGACCCTGCCCTGCTCAGGTTTGCTCCTTGCCCAGAGCTCTCCTGCCCCAGCCCTGGGAGCAGCTCCCCGGGCTGGCTGAGCTGCCCCTGGCAGGCAGCAGAGTCCCTGCCCAGCACAGCACCCTGGGCTGCAGGACCCTGCTCTGCCCCACAGCCCTGGGCACCCCTGGCTTCACAGCCCTGCAGCAGACCCTGGGAACAGGGAGCTGTCTTGCTCTGTCCCTTGCATGGTGCGGCAGGAAAACATAGCCCTGCCACGTGGCCACCTCCTCTGCAGTGGAGGAACTGTAGGTGTCCTTGAGAAAGAACCTAAAAGCTGTGGGGTGTGCCAGCATTAGGAGATCTCTGCAAGAACTGATGTTTATATTCCTACAGCTTGACAGTTTCAAACACTGTGACAGTTTCTCCTCTAGTGAGATCTTGGTGAGCTTTCCTCTGTCCTTTCAGCCCAGACTGTGCTTCACCTCCCTCTCTCAGTTACCTTCTCTGCCCCCAGCACCTGCAGGCAGTGCCCTCAGCCCTGTTGGGCTGTGCAGAGGAGCTGCTCCTGGGCAGAGCTGTCTCTCTGCAGTGCTGCCCTCTTGCCAGGAGCTCTCTGTGTGCCAGGAGCCCGGCCCAGCTCAGCAGCACAGCAACAGCCCCAGGCATTTCATCAGCCTCGGGGGCTTTGGGGATGAGTCCCTGAACATCAGACCCTGAGGAGAGTTGCAGGAACCTCTTGAGAAACAAAAGTGAGATTCAAACTGTAAAGTTTCTTGTAGTGTTAATGGGTCCCACTGAGGGATCCAGCAGAGAAAACATCTCCAGGTTTGTCAGAGCACAAACCTGGAAACTGTGATGACAGGTCACAAAATCACAGAATCATCAAGGTTGGAAGAGACCATCAAGATCTTTTTGTCCAACTGTCAACCAGAACCACCATAATCACCCCTAAACCATATCCCAAAGTGTCACATCCAGATGCCATCTGAACATTTCCAGAGACTCACCATCTCTCTGGACTACTTGTTCCAACTTGTAAACACACATTCAGTTAAATTTTTTTTTTAAATATCTAATCTAATATCTAATCTTTTAATATCTAATCTCACCCAAGACAACTCAAGGCGATTTCCTCTCTTCCTGTCACTAAAGGCTTGGCAGAGGAGACTGACCTCCCCTCCCGACTAAAACCTCCTTTAAGGTCATGGGAGAGAGTGATGAGGTGCCCTCTGAGTCTCCTCTTCTGCAGACTAAAGAACCCCAGTTCCCTCAGCTGCTCCTCATCAGACAGGTTTTCCAGGCCCTTCCCCAGCTCCGTTCCCTTCTCTGGACACGCTCCAGCCCCTCCAGGGCCTTTTTGCACTCAGGGGCCAGAACTGGACACAGCACTCGAGGTGGGGCCTCCTCAGTGCCCAGCACAGAGGGACAATCCCTGCCCTGGCCCTGCTGGCCACCCTGTTCTCCAGAAAGGCCAGGGTGCCCTTGGCCTCCTTGCCCCCCTGGGCACACTCTGGCTCATATCCAGTCACTATCACGCAGCACCCCCAAGTCCCTTCCTGCTGAGCAGCTCTCAAGCCCCTCTGCCCCCAGCCTGGAGTGTTCCAGGGGGTTGTTGTGACCCCAGTGCAGGCCCTGACACTTGGCCTGATTGATGCAGCCTGTGCAGATCCCTCTGCAGAGCCTTCCTGCCCTGCAGCAGATCCACACTCACACCCAACTTCATGGGACCCACCAATTTCCTAAAGGGGGCACTCGATCCCCTCATCCAGATCACAATAACGATGTTAAACAGGAGCAGCCCCAACCCTGAGCCCTTGGGAACCCCACTAGTGACCAGCCCCACCTGGATTTAGCTCCGTCCCCCACCACTCCCTGGGCCATCAGCCAGTTTTCCCCCCCACAAACAGTTCCCTCGTCCAGGCCATGAGCAGCCAGTTTGTGCAGGAGATGCTGTGGCAGATGGGCTCAAAGGCTTTCCTGAAGTCAGCACAGACACATCCCCAGCCTTTCCCTCAGCTGCTGAGGGGGTCATTTGTCACAGAAGGAGACCAGGTTGGTCAGGCAGGACCTGCTTTCCCAACCCCACGCTGGCTGGGCCTGATCCCCTGGATGTC
>NW_020961921.1:6415-8209 GCF_003031625.1 Empidonax traillii | reverse complement strand
AGCCCTCCAGGAATTCCCTCCCTGCTCCCAACCCCCTTTCCCCATTCCCAAATCCCGCAGTGAAGCTGGAGGAGCCGGTTCCTCTGGAGATGGAGAATCACCTGGCGGAGAAGGACGACGGGAGCTACGACAGCGCCGAGGCCGCCTTCAGCGACGATGAGGAGGAGCTCAGCACCAAAGGTGGGAGGGGAATTCCAGGGGAATTCCAGGAGAATCCGGCATTCCAGCCAGGAATTCCCGAGGGGAAGCACAAATTCCCGCCTTTTTTTTCCCCCCTGGGAGTTGATCCCCACGGACACACGGACACGCCCTGGGGGGGGATTCCTGTGGGATCCTCCAGGGGAGGGGGGGGATTCCCAGCTCCTGGAATGGGGATGGATCCCAGATCCACGGGGAATGGGATCCTGAGCCACAGGGAATGGGAACCTGATCCACAGGGAATTGGATCCTAAAAGAGATCCAAAGGGAATTGGATCCTGATCCTGATCCAGAGGGAATGGGATCCTGATCCAGGTCCAAAGTGAACTGGATCCTGATCCTGATCCAGAGGGAATGGGATCCTAAACCAGATCCAGAGGGAATTGGATCCAGACCCTGATCCAGAGGGAATTGGATCCTGATCCACAGGGAATTGGATCCTGATCCTCATCCAAAGGGAATTGGATCCTGATCCAGGTCCAAAGGGAATTGGATCCCGATCCAGAGGGAATTGGATCCTGATCCAAAGGGAACGGGATCCTGAGCCAGAGAGAATTGGATCCCAGATCCACAGGGAATTGGATCCTGATCCAGGTTCTGACCATTCCCTGGAGCTCCAGAGATTCCAGAGGGTTGGATCCTGATCCAGAGGGAATTGGATCCAGATCCCAAGGGAATTGGATCCTGATCCTCATCCATAGGGAATTGGATCCTGATCCAGGTCCAAAGGGAATTGGATCCTGATCCAGAGGGAATTGGATCCTGATCCAGGTCCAGAGGGAATTGGATCCTGAGCCAAAGGGAATGGGATCCTGAGCCAGAGAGAATTGGATCCTGATCCAGATCCAGAGGGAATTGGATCCCAGATCCACAGGGAATTGGATCCTGAGCCAAAGGGAATTGGATCCTGATCCAGATCCAGAGGGAATTGGATCCTGATCCAGAGGGAATTGGGTCCAGATCCACAGGGAATGGGATCCTGATCCAGGTCCAAAGGGAATTGGATCCTAAACCAGATCCAAAGGGAATTGGATCCTGATCCAGGTCCTGGCCATTCCCTTGGAGCTGCAGAGATTCCAGAGGGTTGGATCCAGATCCAGAGGGAATTGGATCCAGATCCCAAGGGAATTGGATCCAGATCCCAAGGGAACTGGATCCTGGCCATCCCCTGGAGCTCCAGAGATTCCAGAGGGTTGGATCCAGATCCAGAGGGAATTGGATCCAGATCCCAAGGGAATTTTATCCTGGCCATCCCCTGGAGCTCCAAAGATTCCAGCTGTTCCCACCCATCCCCCTCTGGCTCTGGTTGGATCCTCCCGCCTTTCCCAGGGGGCTTTTCCTGCACTTCCCTCCGGGGGGGGGGGGGGGGGGGAAATTCCCTGATTTCCTCCCCCCCCCCACACCTTGTGTTGTTTTTCCTCGGAATTAGGGAAGAAGAGGGAATTCCGGTTCCATCCCATCAAGGAATCCATCCTGGAGGAGCCCGTGGACATCACGCCCTTCCTGGAGCAGCTGGAGGAATCCCTGAGGGACAAAGTGCTGCAGCTGCAGAAGGGCAGGTGGGAGCCTTTCCCATTCCCATTCCCATTCCCGAGG
>NW_020961921.1:2469-3888 GCF_003031625.1 Empidonax traillii | reverse complement strand
TTTCTCACTGCCTGCTGGGAAAACCGGGATTTTCTGGGGGGAATCCTGTGGGAATCTTGTGGGAATCCTGTGGGAATCCTGTGGGAATTGGGGGCAGGGATTTTTGGGGGGAATTCTGTGGGAATTCTGTGGGAATTGGGGGCAGGGATTTTTGGGGGGAATTCTGTGGGAATTCTGTGGGAATTCCGTGGGAATTCTGTGAGAATTCTGTGGGAATTGTGTGGGAATTTTGTGGGAATTCTATGGGAATCCTGTGGGAATTCTGTGGGAATTGGGGGCAGGGATTTTCTGTGGGAATTCTGTGGGAATTTTGTGGGAATTCTGTGGGAATTCTGTGGGAATTCTGTGGGAATTGGGGGCAGGGATTTTCTGTGGGAATTCTGTGGGAATTCTGTGGGAATTCCGTGGGAATTCCGGGCAGGGGAGGCTGCTCCGGGTTGTCCCGGTGACATTCCCGGAATTCCCAAGGAACCTGTGCCAGATGCAGGAGGACAACAGCGGCTTCTCCCTCCTGCTGGACCTGCTCTCCGAGCTCTACCAGAAGCAGCCCAAGATCGGCTACCACCTGCTCTACTACCTGAGGGCCAGGTGGGCACCTCCCTCTCGCCTGGGCACCTCCATCTCACCTGGGCATCTTCTCACCTGGGCACCTCCTCACCTGGGCATCTCCTCACCTGGGCATCTCCTCACCTGGGCACCTTCTCACCTGGGCACCTCCTCACCTGGGCAGTTCCCTCTTTCCTGGGCATCTCCCTCTCACCTGGGCACCTCCCTCTCATCTGGGCACCTCCCTTTTACCTGGGCACCTCCTTCTCACTTGGGCACCTCCCTGGGCATCTCACCTGGGCATCTCACCTGGGCACTTCTCCTTCCACCTCCTTCTCACCTGGGCACTTCCCTCTCACCTGGGCACCTCCTTGGGCATCTCCCTCTCACCTGGGCACCTTCTCACCTGGGCACCTGCCCTGGACAGCTCAGTCTCACCTGGGCACCTCCTTGGGCACCTCCTTCTCACCTGGGCCCTTCTCCTTCCACCTCCCTCACCTTGACCCTTCTGTCCCCTGTCCCTGCCCTGTCCCTGCCATGTCCCTGCCATGTCCCCTGTCCCCTCACCTGTCCCTGAGGTGTCCCTGAGGTGTCCCCTGGTGTCCCCAGCAAAGCAGCCGTGGGGAAGATGAGCCTGTACGAGTCGTTTGCTCAGGCCACGCAGCTGGGGGAGCTGCACACCTGCCTGATGATGGACATGAAGGCCTGCCAGGAGGATGACGTCAGGCTGCTCTGCTTCCTCACCCCCTCCATCTACACCGAGGTGAGACCCCCACCTCACCTGAGACCCCCCACTGACCCCACACTGACCCCACACTGACCCCCTGCACCTCACACCCTGCACCTCACCCCTTCCATCTACACTGAGGTGAG
>NW_020961921.1:0-1232 GCF_003031625.1 Empidonax traillii | reverse complement strand
CCCCTGACCCCCTGCACCTCATCCCCTGCATCTACACCGAGGTGAGACCCCCACCCAACCTGAGACCCCTCACTGACCCCCAGCACCTCACCCCCTCCATCTACACCTGTCCTTGGGATCCCTCCCCACTCCTTGGGATCCCTCCACAATCCTTGGGATCCCTCCCAATCCTTTGGATCCTTCCCCATTCCTTGGGATCCCTCAAAATCCTTGGGATCCCTCAAAATCCTTGGGATCCCTTCCAATCCTTTGGATCCTTCCCCATTCCTCGGGATCCCTCCACAATCCTTGGGATCCCTCCACAATCCTCAGGATCTTTCCCATTCCTTGGGATCCCCTGGAATTCCGGGATTTCTCCAGGGATGGCTGAGGCTGCCACCCCTCCCCCCCGTGGAATTTTTCCCGTCGGGATTGGAACCTTTTTTTTTTTTTGGGGGGGGAAGGTTGGGGTTTTTTTTCCCTCCCTGGGTGCCTCTCCCTGAACTTTTTAAACTCTTTTCCCTGGTTTATTTTATTTTTTTTGGGGATTTTCCCAGTTCCCGGACGAGACCCTGCGGAGCGGGGAGCTGCTCAACATGATCGTGGCCGTCATCGACTCCTTCCAGGTGGGAATTAGCGCCTCATTCCCGGCTCATTCCCGACCTGGCCGCTCATTCCCGGCTCATTCCCGACCTGGCCGCTCATTCCCGACTCATTCCCGATCCCCTCTGCCCCATTCCCGGGAGATTTGACCCCCAAAACACCACCACCACCACCTCCTCCTCCTCCTCCTCCTCCTCCTCCCGCAGAGGGCCATTTCCTGGGCAATCAGCGCTAATTAGCCCTAATTAACCCCTCGGTAGGGCAGGGGGGTGGGGGGGGGAGGGAGCGATTCCAGCTGGGAGGCGGCCGCAGGAATTTTTTTCCCTGCCCTGCCGAGAACCCAAAAATATCCCTCTGGAATGGCGGGGGCGCCTCTGGAATGTCTGGAGCGGGATGTGCCGATAACCCCTCACCCCCCCCCGGCCCTATTTATATCCCCATTCCCGCTGGGAATGCTGTGCCAGCAGCTTCTCCAGGGGGGCAGGGATGGTTTGAGCCGGGATATCCCGACCTTTTCCAACCCCCCACCCCCCCCCCAAAAAAAAAATCCAAAGGGTTGGGAGCGTTTTCCTCTCCCCCTGTTCCCGTTCCCAGAGTTTTCCAGGGGTTTCCAGGGGGGGAAATCAGCCTTGTGTGGGGGTCCAAGGGGG
>NW_020961920.1:0-5750 GCF_003031625.1 Empidonax traillii | reverse complement strand
AAACAAAACATGAAAAAAATTAAAATATACCTTGTATTCAAGCCACAGGCAACCTATAAATAAACAAGAATGTGTAAGATAAAAGTTTTCCTCCAACTGTCAAAAGAAGGTTATTGCTTTATCAAAATACTTGAGACTGAATCGCCTGTCTTCATATCATGAAACTATACGAAATAAACTTGTTAAAATATTAAAAAAAACACAACAACAAAAACAAACAAACAAAACCCAAAAACTCAAGAAACCAACCCAAACAAACAAAAAACAAACCAAACCACCCCAAACCATTCAAATGTTTTAAAAAAAAAAAAAAAGCCTGGGAGGATAATTTATCTTGTAATATTCTGTGTTAAAGACATAAAGACAAAAAGAACTCCTTCAGAGACAAATGAAGGCATTTAAATCATGATCCATATGGTTACCTAATCCATTTCAGATGTTCAGATATTTATAAGCATTAAAGACTATTTTGTATTTCTTGATGAGGAAAGCATCTGCTATGTGTTCTCACTATACTATTCATTATTAAAAAAGCTGTCTTTTAAATCAGGCAGATAGTGGCAGAAAGAAGTGCACTGCACTGTAATCAAGTGGCACTCCCCAAAGAACAGGTAATGGAAAGTAAAAAAACCTGACTGGATTGTAGCTGCTTTCCTATAAAAACTTGGTGATCTCGCTGCACTGAATCTTTAAACAAAACCAATGTATTGTTATGAAGGGCAGTCAGGGAGGTGCTAACTTAAAGAGGAAGAGAACAAACAGCAGGAAGAGGAAGAAAATGAACAGGACAAATGGGAGAAAGAAAGTAAGGAGGGTAAGAAGGAACCAAAAGCAAAAGTGGAGGAAAAACAGAAGACATAGGAGAAACAGAAGGAATAGGCAGAATACGAAGCAGAGCAGGAGACATACAGGGAAGAAGATGAAAACAGGATGTGGAGGAGAAGAAAGAGTAGAATGACGAAAAACAGGAAGAAAGAGGTTAAGAAAGAGATGCGGAAGTGTTTAGTGACATACTAATCACTGGAGTCACAGTATTTCTTCCCAAAGTGGGAGTTGCTTTTACTTTGAGTAAAAGTGCTGTTTTCCTTAATGAGTTGTTACCAGACACACAGTCAAACTCTAAGTACTTTCTTAGCTTCCCATTTATGTGAAGGCAGCAAAAAGACCCATTGCAGAAGTCAGCAATACACTGCAGTTTCTTTGGAAAGCAAGTTGAAGAAAACAAAATTCATTAGTTATTTAAGTACTTTGCTCCGTATCTACCATCTTCCTGAATTCCATACAACTGCAGCCACTGTATTTGACAAACAAAATTAAAGAATCTACACTAGCTTGGGTAACAGTGAAGATTAACTTGTCTTAGACTCCTCTAGCATTTACCTCTAAATCAGAAACAGTGTTTTTCTCTACAGCTCCCTTGACTACTATGATGAAGACTTTCAGGGTCTTCTGTATGTAAGTGTACATACTATGTAGGGACACCATATGCCAGAAGTATCAAAGTTTAGCTTTGAAGAGGCGGATTTACCGCCATTGCACACCTTGGTGGGGAGGCTTAAGAATCAGTATAATCACCTTAGCTCAGGTATCTCAACACAGTACTCCACTATGCAGCACAGACAAGTTAACATTTCTGCCTCCAATCTTTCCCCAGAAAGCATTTTTAGTATCTTTCAAGTTTAAAAATGCAATGGAGGTGGTTCATAAGTGAAGTATTTGAAAATAAATACGAAAAAGCAAAGAAATATGAGACAACTTTGAAGGCAGTACTAGTAAATAACTCTTCACCCAGCACCAAGGCAGCTTACTTTCACAGCCGGTAGCATAATACAGCAAGTGTTACAGCAACAACTATACAAGTCAACATTAATTTCACTTGTTAGTGAAGAAAAAGGTGTCTACTGAATACACGAAAAATCATCACTGATAAACTAAAAAGAAAGCTTTTTCAAACTTTTCTAAAAATAAGGTGTTGTTATAAATAAAGTATGAAGTGTTAAATAATTTTAGTCTATTTTTCATTTATTGAATTTGTTTGTCCTGAGTCATAATCATAATCTACAATATAGCAGGCTCTATTTGAGTTCATTACATGAGTGATATCAAATAGAAACAAAAGGCCATCACCTCCAGGAAACGCTGAGGATCACACTCATGGACAAGCTTTTCACAATCCTTCAAAAAATTCTCAATGGTCTTCTTGTGAGTTTCTTTCATTTTCTTCCAAATCTGAAATTCTTTCTCTTTTTTACCTCTTTGATTTTCAACATCCTCTAGTAATTGCTGTTTTTTCATTTCTAGAGTTTTGAAAATTTCTCCAAATTTCAGCTCAATTATCTCCACATCGTTTTTCAGCATCATCTGGAAGCGCAAGAACATAGGAACAGATGCAAACGCAGTAGCAGTGTCGATACATATTGACTTCTCTAAGTAAACTCAGAACAGATCTATGCCACAAGGACCTGATGCTCCATGTTGTGATTAAGCTATCATGAGAAGAGAAACAAAGACACACACACATGCATTTGTAACTCACATCCGTATCGTTCGGTCGTTTTGAGATCTCATTCATCAGCTTCTCATTTATTATTCTCATTTGTTTCAGAGTGCTGAAGAAGGTCAACTGCAAGACAGTTGAAACACTTTATTACAACTTTATCCATTCCATAAATACATTTCGGTGTTTTTCTAGAATCAGATCACGAAGAACATAGATCTACTGGAGAGGGCTCAGTGTAGGCCCACAAAGATGCTTAGGGGTCTGGATCACGTCTCTTACGTGGACAGACTGCATGAGCTGGGCCTGTTTAGTTTGGAGAAGACAGGACTGAGAGGGAATCTCATTAATGCATATAAACATCTCAAACCCAGGTGCCAAGAGGATAATGCCAGACTCCTTTCACTGGTGGCCAGTGACAGAACAAGGATCAACGGCCATAAACTGGAATATGAGAGGTTCCACCTCCATATGAGGAAGAACTTCTTTACACTGAGGTGGTAGAGTACTGGAACAGGTTGCCCAGGGAGGTTATGAAGTCTCCACTCTCTGTAAACATTCAAACCCCACCTAGGTGTGTTCATGCATCACCTGCTCTAGATGACCCTGCACTGGCAGGGGGGTTGGGCCCCTTCCAACCCTAACTATTCTGTTATTTTGTACAACATATTAAACAAAGATTGCAATTCAAAACATCACTTAAAACATTTAATGCTTTCCTGGATCAGTACACAAAGTTACTTTTGCTTTCTCAAAGTAATGTTCTTAGGTTTACCTAAAATGGGTATTGCTGGAACAGCTGCTTTATAGTTAAAACATTGTTTTACTCAATCTTTTTTTAACCTCTCCCTTCACACACACCTATCACAATGTAAGTTTTAGTGCTGTTATTCCAGTCTGACAACAAATTGTGTGATAGTAACTCTTTACGCCTCACATCAATAAAACAGAAAGCTGTTTTATTTAAAACCAAGATATCTGGTTTTAAACTAATATTATCACAGATTTTTTGCTACAGTATCACTAAGTTTTATGTAGAATGTCTAGTGTAAAGGCTGTTTTCCCCTGGTTTCCTGAGTGACATGCAACTGGTAATGGGAAAGGCGGGAGGAAAACCAGTGTAAAAGCAACTTTTGTCTTAAAGAATAGTCAGTGCTGTACTTAGTGCTTTTCACCACTGCCCTGCAGTTGTTTCAATTACTCTACAGCAGAACTGCTGTATGACATGCCAACCTGCACCCAATTTGCACAGGGCATGAAGAGCTCATCCTACTCTAATATTCTGGCAAAAATCACTACTACTGCAACCAAGCATTAGGCCAGGCAGTTGCTTTCTTCATGCAAACTAGAACGCATTTTGGTTTTACATTTATCTAACTATTACTCACTCAAACTATCTGTTCCTAAATATGTAATTATCTATGACCCAAATTACTATGGTAGCTCAGAGAACCTATAAACAAAACATCTGTGGGTGGCTTTTGGTGGTGTTAGTAAGACTGGCATCCTCCTGAACTTGGAAAAACTGGATCCAGACGTGCAACGAACTCTTAGCATCAGTGTTCTGCCAGCAAAGACCGCAAGACTCTATATGAAAAAAAACAAACACTACAAACTAAAGCAACAACAAAAAACTCCAATCTACCCCAGAACAAACAAGCAAAAACCCCCAACTCTCCAGGTGTTTTGGTAAACTGTGTTCAGATCTGTTCATATTGTAATACTGCCTGGTCCCCTGTGTGTGGTGGATGCAGTGTGACGGCAGCAGGAGAAGGCAGGCACACCCCGGCAGTCCACGGAAAAACTCCTGACTCTGGCTCAAAGCAGCACAATCCCTGTGCCTCTCTCCTGACCACCGCACTGCAGTGTTCCTTGCGTTTCTGACTAAAAGCAACCCGTGCCCGGTGGGATCCCCCATGGACAGCCCGATCTCCCAGCCGGGTCCCTGGCGCGGAGTGGACGCCCCGCGCTTACTTTTTCTTCCTGGTACACCGTGTCTATAAGGTTGACGGAGTGGAAGATGCCCTGGTGCTCCTCGGAGACGCACTGCCCGCACCCTGCCTGACGACACATGCGGCAGTAGAGCTGCACCGGCCGGCTCGGGTGTTTGTGGCAGCTTCCCCCGAACGCCAGCGGAGACAGCAAGTCTGACCCCGGCCTCGGCCCCAGCGCCGCCTCCCCGGCCTTGGCGGCGCCCGCCGCGCCCGACCGGTAGAGCTTGACCACCTCGGCCAGGGTGGTGTTGACGGGCAGGGCGGCGACGCCGCCGCGGGGCAGCAGGCACAGCTTCCTGCACAGCGGGCACGGCACCCGAGCGCAGGGCGGGCCCGGCCCCAGCGCCCCCCGGCCCGGGCGGGCCTGCTCCGGGCCCCGCTGCAGCTGCCGCAGGCGGGCGGCCTCGGCCGAGGCCAGGCACTCGAGCACGCAGCCCCGGCAGAAGTTGTGCGAGCACAGCGGCAGCGTCACCGGCTCCTCCAGCAGCGACAGGCACACGGCGCACGTCAGGCTCGCCTCCATCGGCGGCGGCGAGGAGCCGCGCGGCCGCCGCTCCTGCTGCTGTCCTGGGCCCGAATCGTCCCGCTTCCCCGCCGCTTCCAGCTCGGCGGCACCAAGGGGCCGCGGCTTCGACCGCAACGGCGGCCGAGCTGCCGGGAAGCCCCAAGCACGGCGCTTGCAGCGCCCCTTCCAGCCGGCAACTCCCCGGGGAGCGACACCCGCCCACAAGGGGCGGGGCGAGGGGAGGAATGTTGGCGATAGGCGGAGGCCCGAGATTGACATCACGGCTGTCCAATTAAAAAAAAGGGAACGAGGGGGGGGTGGGGCGGAGGGTTGTGGGGCCCGCCCCGTGCCTGGCGCGCGGGCGGTTGCGTTGCGGGGCGCGCGCAGGGTCCTAGCGCCGCTGCCGCCATCTTATGAGGGGATGGGGGCGCAGCTCCCGCCCTGCGAACCGGCCGGGGAGCTCGGGAATCCCGGGGAGCTCGGGGGCCCGGGGAGCCCGGGGCGCTGGACGTCCAGGGAAGTGTCCCCGGTCCCGTCTGCGGGCGTGCGGGGCTAAAGCGAAGTGACTCCACAGCGCCGACGTGCGGCTGTAGCGAGTTGCCTCTGGCTGCAGCTGCGAAATCAGAACAGAACGTCTATTTAGGGTTGTGTTGGTGCTGAGAAGTTGGGACGGTGCTCAGCTCGTTCTCCTTTTTTTTTTTTTTTGTTTTGTTTTTTTTTTTTTTTTTTTTTTTTTTTTTTTTTTTTTTTTTTT
>NW_020961919.1:3763-5751 GCF_003031625.1 Empidonax traillii | reverse complement strand
AGGAATTGTTTCTACTGATGCCTTTAGCTTCTTATATGTAGCTGACATTACATCCTGTCTATTTTTACTTTATATTTATATTTATTTACATTTTTAAGCTTCATCTCTTAAGTAAATGAGACATAATTAAGCAATGTCTCTGTCAGCATCTGTCATCCCTGAGGTGTGGGGATGTCACAGCTTAAGGTGGGGTTTGGGTGTCCCTCGTGGATATTCCAGACTATGGATATGCCATTGGTGATGTGATTGTAAGAGAATCATGGAATCATAGAATGGTTTGGGTTGGAAGATCATCCATTCCCCCATTCACAAACCAACTCCTTCAATTTGCAGTTGCTGCCTAAACTTTATCACCGAATCAGGATGAAATTTTTACTAATGAGATCAAGGCATCCTGGCCAGTTAATGGGCTGCTCTTTTGAGAACTCTCCATTTGCTTCCTCATTTTCCTATTTGCATGTTTTCTGCTGGGATTTTTTTTTTTTTCTCAAAACTTGTCTCAGTTTCGGGAGATGTGACCTTTTTGAGGCACCAATTACACACAGAAGATGTTACTGATTGAGAATTGATTCTGTTTTTCATATCGAATGCAATCAAATCATGATCAGTCATCCCTGGGTGACTACAGATTTCCAATCCAGTAAGTAATTAATCCATATCCATCATAATCAGGTGCAACAAAGTCATTTGGTCTTGGCTACACTGAACTAAGAAGCAGCAGCTGCAGTTTTTATACGTTATTAGTGACTCTTTGCAACCTTAATCATATTCCTCACAAACTGATATTTCCCTTCACAACATGGATTCTGGTTTTAATTTTCCAATCTTTAATTTTAATTTTTAATATTTTCTCATCAACAGGCTGGTGCTTAAGGAGTAACTTCATTTTCCCTCTTTTCTTTTGATAGTTGTAACAAATCCCCACCGCTGTGTCTGCATTTGAAACCTGTGAATTATTCTGCAATAATGGCTCAGAAATGGTCCTGGTGTTCTTTATTATTAATAATTCTTCAATAAAATACAGTGTCTTTGATGAAGAGATCTTATCGCCTTCCTCTTCACCCATCTCACCTTCTGAAGTGAAAGGTTGGACTTGATGATCTTGGAGGTCTTTTCCAGCCTTAATGATTCTATAAGAGATCAAGCCAGTTCCTTAAACAGAAAAATCTGATAAAGAACAGTATCAGAATCTTTATCAGCCATCCTCATGAAGATTTAGCACTGAACAAGCCACAGCCTCAAAAGATCTCTCCTTTGATCTGTTATTCTCTTGCAATGCCCACCCCAGGTTGACATAGGAGATGATGAATAAATGGAAATGCTCTTGACTATATTATGGTTTTGTATTTATTTCTGAAATACTTGGATTTTTGGAGCTGCTCACCCAGAGCTTCCATGCTCTTGGAGAAAAAAAAAAAAAAATCCAAAGACTTGGATCATCCACTACACAGAGATGTGAATAATAAAATGAGGAGGTCCAAGGAAAAGGGAAACTTTCTTTAAAAAAACATGGAATCTCTCACTTCTCCTTTCCCATCACACCCACACTGTCATTTATTGATTCGTGGCAGTTACAAGATGACAATCAGCAAATCAACGCCTGAGCCCAGCTAATGAGATCAACACGACTAATTGCAGAGAGATGGTAGTTATTTCAGTTCCACACCATGGACTGGGGCATCCAAAAAGGCTCCAGTTGCAGGAATTTTACAGGCTAAGCTGTGAATTGGAGTGAAGCTCCAGGCATTCCTGCCTCCCTCTCCTCCTTGCCAGCTGCTGTTCCAACAGGGGCTTAAAAAGGATGAACCTGTTTCTATCTTTTCATTAACACCCAGGTATTAGGTACCTGTAAATTTGACAGGTAAAATCACCTTTTTTTTTTTTTTTTTTTTTTTTTTTTTTTTTTTTTTTTTTTTTTTTTTTTTTTTTTTTTTTTTTTTTTTTTTTTTTTTTTTTTTTTTTTTTTTTTTTTTTTTTTTTTTTTTTTT
>NW_020961919.1:0-1203 GCF_003031625.1 Empidonax traillii | reverse complement strand
TTTTAAGTAGAAACCAGGTACTGCAGGGTTGGATTCAGTTTGAATCAGAGACATGGAATCACAGATTGGTTGGGGCTGGAAGGGACCTTAAAGCTCATCTCTTTCCAACCTCCCTGCCATTGCCAGGGCTGCTGTTCACTAGCCCAGCTCAGAGCTCCATCCAACCTGGCCTTGGACACTTCCAGGGATGAGGCAGCAACAGCTTCTCTGGGCAACCTGTGCCAGGGCCTCCCCACCCTCACAGGGAAGAATTTCTTCCTCACATCGAGTTGAAATATCTCCTCTTCCAGTTTAAGACCATTCCCCATTGTCCTGTCATTGTCTGTCCACATAAAAAGCCCCTTTCCCTCCTTTTCATAAGCCCCCTTAAGCACACTTTTCTTCTAGTGTGGACCAGAACTGGACAAGTGTTCCAGGTGGGATCTCACAAGGGCAGAGCAGAGGGGCAGAAGCACCTCCCTTGCCCTTCTGGCCCTATGAAGAAGCAACAATTTAGATGGTTTAACCTATTGCTCAGGTTGGATTTAAGCAAGGATTTTTCCCAGCTTCCAATAGACTGCTGCATTTCCATCCTAGCAGGTGAACATGTTCTAAACTCGGGAATTTCCCAAGAAAATAAGACAAAGGAAGCAACCAGGTCTTGGCTATAACTGAAGGTAATAAACAGGAGAAGTTCACTGAGTTGAAACCCCCAGAAGGTACAATCTCCCTGTGTGCTGCTCACCTGGACCTACAGACCCTTCCAGATGAGAGGCCATAACAAATGACTTCTTCTGTCCAGCTTTGGTTAACAGATGCTGCTGCCTAATCCTGACTTCTTCCTCATGACTGACAGCAAGACAATATCTCCAAAGTGGGAATCTCTGCTCTGTTGAGCAGTGCACATGTTCACCTTCTGGCCAGGATTTTGCTAAAAAAAAAGAAGAGGGAGCCAAATTCCTCAGCCGTGGTATCTGATTTTCCTTCAGAAATGCTGTGGACTCCATCCATCCTGAAGTGGGTTCTGGTCATTACACAGTAAATTCATCAAGTTTCTGATGAAAAATTTCCTCTGTCCAGCTGTCAAAGTAGTGTTGCCGCTTTTGGTATGATTTTTTAACACTCTGTCATGAATAACCTAAAAATCATACTTTAATTTTAAATATATATGTATGTTTTCCCCTTTGGGGAATAATGATGTAGTCTAATAGAACTTGGTGTTAA
>NW_020961918.1:10550-11599 GCF_003031625.1 Empidonax traillii | reverse complement strand
CCAATGAATGCAGAGCTGTGCTATAGAGCCAAAGGTTATTTCTGTTGCTGGCTTTGCTACACTCTCTAAGAACTTCTGTCCAGATCAGTGCTGGCAGCAAGAATTCCAGTTTAACCCCTGTTTCATTTGTCAGGCTTTGCATTTCAAGAATGGTCAGCATTTATTGGAAACTCGGAAAGGGTTGGAAGGAACAGCCTCCCAAAATAGTTTTGCTTCTTTCTGAGGGAGAATTTTCAAACCTCTCTTTTGAGTAGGCAAAGAGTTGAACGACTTGTACAATCGTAAATAAAAATCAAAACATTTGCTCTGATTAATGTCTTAACTTATATTTGGCTAAAGAGTTCTCTTATTGTTGCCTTCTTTAAAAAATAGAACCCAGAAGCAGAAAGGTCATCTCATCAAGTATTGGAACCTTTAAAGTTCACTTGTTGCCACAGAACAATAACATGCAAATATTGCATCCAAACATACAGAAGCTTGGACAGATAGACACAAATATACATACACACACACACATATATATACATATATACGCATACAAATACAGACAGGAAAGTTTGGAGTTCTTGATGAGAGTTCTACATGGGGAATGAACAGAGGACTGGCTTTGTGTGTCATACAAGTGTGGTGACCATGAACATATGCTCTGAGCTTTGATTTATTGCCCTCCTTTGCAACTGCCTGCCTTCCCTCTGGGAGGAACACAGGCCTGTATTTTGCAGGTCTTTTTTGTTTGACTTTGCAGTGTAGACTTGGGGCAGAAGACTTTTTGGAGCCAGATCATTTGATCCACATTCAGTTACTTTATCAGTGCCTGAAAATCAGGACCTGGACTCAATGGTCCCGAGGGGACCCTCCCACCTCAGCACGTTCCATGATTCCATCCAGTCCAACTGTCCGAGTCCAGCACTGCCCCAGCAACCCCTAAACCACTAAACCCTGTCACTCAGCACCAGATCCAGGCGCCTCTGAAACACCTCCCGGGCTGCTGACTCCACCTGGGCAACCTATTCCAGTGCCTGAGCACCCAAAAAACACAGCGGAAAACA
>NW_020961918.1:5857-10101 GCF_003031625.1 Empidonax traillii | reverse complement strand
GCGGAAAACAATTCTCCAGCAGCTGACCTGAATCTGCCCTGCCTCAGCCTCAGGTCATTTTCCCTGCTCCTCCCACCGCAGGCTCCTTTCCAGCAGCCCCCTCAGGAGAAGGTGGCTCAGGGCTCCCCTCTGCCCCCGCGGACGGCCCCGCTCGGCTCTGGACGGGGAGGATTGCGCCCAGCCCCGGCCCGACACCCCGCGGGGGCCACGCACCGGGGCTCCCTCACTGGAGGTCAGTTACCGGGGGTCCCTTACCGAGGGTAACTTTTTGGGGGTCCCTCACTGAGCGTCGTTCACCCAGGGCCGCGCACCAGGGATCACTTACGGAGGGTCGATCACCGCGAGTCGCTTCCAGTGTCTCACTCACCAGTGGCCACTCGCAGGAGGCCACTGAGAGGGGCCGCGCACGGGGGGTCCCTGCCCCGGGACCGCGCACCGGGGGCTGCGCATGGGGGGTCCCTGCCCCGGGACTGTGCACCGGGGGCCACGCACGGGGGGTCCCTGCCCCAGGACTGCGCACCGGGGGCCACTGCCAGGGGGCCACCGGACAAGGGAAGCTCCGCGGCGCTCCCGGCCCTGTCCACTCCCACTCAAACCCCACCGACCGCCCTCTTCGCTCCGCCCTGACCAATCCCCGCCTTGCCACGCCCACTCCACGTCCTCCCATTGGCTGCGCGCGCTAAGCCTTGGGGCGAGGAGGGCGCGCGGGGAGGCTTCAGCGCGTCGAACACCGCACGGGGAGCGTTGGGTGGAACGTGGGAAGGGAATGCCGGAAATCCAGCAGGGATCGGCTGTAGCCCGGAAGCGCTGGGCTCCCGCTCTTCCTTCCAGCCTTTGCCTGGCCAAGTCCATCCTCCGGGAGGGGCGAGCTCTGCTGCTTCCTGCCCCTGCCAGGCAACAGGGAGACCCATCCAGAGGGGCTCCTGTGTCTGACACCAGCAGGTCTCCCAGAGCCTCTGCCAGGGATGGAGTCTCTTGCCACAAGGAACTGCGATGCCGAGAAATTCCTCTCCTGCTCTTGCCATACCGCATTGGGAGAGAGCCCTGGACTTGGGAACACCTGCTTTCGCTGAAGGAGACGACCCCCCGCACGTTGCTGCCCAGGATCCTGATGTGGCACTGCCGCAGCTTCCTGGGAACCATGGCTTGGGCACCGGTGTCTCGGGGACAGTAGCTGCTGGGCCACCTACTCCTGGCAATGCCTCACTGCAATGGCCTGGGCTCCCACTCTTCCTTGCAGCCTTTTCCTGCCCATGTGCATGTTCAGCCAGGAGTGGGCTCTGCTGACAGTCGCAGCTCCAAGGGAGCAGGAACTCCTATCGACAGAGGCTTCTCCATCTGCAGGCCAGCGGGTCTCACCCACGCTCTGGGCACGATGAAGGCTGTGGCCAGAAGTAACGCAGGTGTGCAGGAGATATTCCCTTTCTTGGTCGTCCACAGACGGAAAAATAGAGCACCCTGGAGATGGGAACAGCCAGCCTTGACTCTGGAGGACCTTGTCCAGAAGTGCATGGAGCCTCTACCCCTGGGGCAGCATCCTGAGAGCCATGGATTGGGCACCGGTGGCTCCAGGACTCTTTCAACTGTGCAACTTGCTGCTACCAATGCCTTCCCTCCAGCCTGAAGCTCGCTTATGGCTTCTATGCTTTTCCTTGCCAGTTGTATTCTCGGGCATGACACAAGTCTCCTGGCAGCTGTGGCTCTAAGGGAGCCAAGAGAGAGCACTCCCTGTGGACAGGACTCCAGCAGATCTCCCAGAGGCTCTGCCAGGGACAAAGTGCCTTGCCAGAAAGTAATTGTGGTGCAGAGATCTTCTTGCTCCTGCTCCTGCCTTACTGGTTCAGGAGAGAGCCCTGGACCTGGGAGACCTGCCTTTGCACTGAAGGATCTTGTGCAGCAACGTATGGAAAGTAATCTCGTACTGCACTGCCGAAGCGTCGAGGGAGCAATGGATTGGGCACTGGTGGCTCCGGGACCCTTTCAGCTGTGCAACTTGCTGTGGGCAATGCCTTCCTTGGACCTTTTCCAGGCTGGGAAAATTCCAGCCTTTCCCTTGCCAGGTGCATCCTCAGAGATGAGAGGGGTCTCCTGATACCTGTGGCTCAGAGGGAGAAGGGAGACCTGTCCACAGGGATTCCTCTGTCTGGAATGCGACAGCTCTCCCAGAGGTGCTGGGAGGGATGGAGTGTCTCTCTA
Source organism: Empidonax traillii (assembly GCF_003031625.1). Lineage (NCBI taxonomy): Eukaryota > Metazoa > Chordata > Aves > Passeriformes > Tyrannidae > Empidonax > Empidonax traillii. The sequence goes on along the minus strand of NW_020961918.1, from coordinate 7,905 downwards.
CAAGGAAGCCGGGTGCGCAGATATTCCTCCATCTGCTCCTGCTCTACTGGCTCCAGAGAATGCCCTGGTGACAGCAACCTCTGCCTTTGCCACTGGGAGATCTTGTCCCACACTGCCCATAGCCTCTTTTTCTATTGAAGCATCCTGAGAAGCCAGGATTGGTCAGTGGCAGCTCCAGGACACTTGCTGCTGTGCCACCAGCTGCTCCTGTGAATGCCTTACTGCGGTGGCCTATGCTCCCGCTCTTACTTCCAGCCTTTGCCTGGCCATGTGCATGCTCAGGGAGGACCGGGCTTTGCTGTTTCCTGCCCCCGCCAGGCAGCTGGCAGGCTCTAGTAAGCAGAGTGAAAGTGGATCAAGACATTGGCTTGATGATCTCGGAGGTTTTTTCCAATCCAGCTGATGCTCTGATTCTGTGATCCATTGCGTGACCGACCTTTTGTTCTTTCTTTCCAGGTCGGATTCAAGTGGTGGATTGGGCTGTCGGAATTGAAAGGCAGACGAGCAAGGTGAGAATATTCTGGCCAGTCTGAATGCAAAGATATTTATGGCGAGCTGTATCATTGGTGAATCTAAGCAGATACCTTGTCATTTGTTTTTTTCCAGTGGTACACAAGGTGACAAGAGTCAGCAGAATGGGAAGGAGGTCCTTGCAGTAAGAGGTGAGTGAAAAAGAACCCGAGAGGGGAACTTTGGTCAGAATGTTGCACTCTGAGGGAATGCATCCGTATGTGCCTTTGCCTCTGTGATTTCTTTGCAGTGCCCATCCGTATTGCCAGAAGAGCAGACCACGGGCTGAGGAGCCGAGCGGCAAGGTCAGGGTGCTTTGGCATGGGCCTTGTGGGCGATGGCAGGGACTTCAGGGCTGGGCATTTAAGCATTGCCCTCTTCTTTTTGGAGGTACCAGGCCGGTAACCTTTAGAAAGAAATGAGCGTCCCAGGTGAGTCGGGGAGGTATTGGGGAGGAGCAGGGGCCCAGGGAAGTGTCAGAAATGCCACTGGAAGTTTGTTTTCCCTGTTCCAGGTGTACCACGCAGTGGGAGCTGCAAGCTCTACACCTCTTGCTGGAGGCAGTGACACGAGGACTTGGTTGCACTTAGGAGAGGGTGAGTGTGGGAATGGTTGGGGTTTGGCCGATGTGATGCTAAAGTCGTGCACTGATTTTGGTTTCCTTTCTTGGAACTGACGAAGAGAAGAAGCCAGGGACTACAGGAAGCCCTAAGCCAGCCGAAGGGACGTGCTTTTGGAAGGTGGATGGACAGGTCCATCTCTCTGCAAGATAAGTGGGGGGCTCTGAGACAGAGAGAGGATGAGATTCCCGTACAGGCTTGGGAACTACCGGGAGGGCTTTTGAAATTAGCGTAAGGAAGGGGATAGGGTTAGGGCTAACAAGGGTTAGGTTGAGGGTGAGGTTTAGGGTTAGATTTAGGGTGAGGGTGAAGGTTAGGGTTAGGGTTACGGTGAGGGTTAGGGTTCGGGTTTGAGTTAGGGTGAGGGAGAAGGTGAGGGAGAGGGTGAGGGTCAGGGTTAGGACTCGGGTAAGGGTTAGGTTTTGGGTTAGGGTTCTGGTTAGGGTTCTGGTAAGGGTGAGGGTTAGGGTTCAGGTTCGGGTTTGGGTTAGGGTTCGGTTTAGGGTTAGGGTTCGGTTTAGGGTTTGGGTGAGGTTTAGGGTTAGATTTAGAGTGAGGGTTATGGTGAGGGTGAGGGTTAGGGTTAGGGTAGAGTTAGGGTTCAGTTTAGGGTTAGGATTCGGTTAAGGGTTATATTTAGGGTGAGGGTGAGGGTTAGGGTTAGGGTGAGGGTGAGGGTTAGGGTTAGGGTGAGGGTTACGGTTAGGACTCGAATTAGGGTTAGGGTTAGGCTTAGGGTTAGGGTTAGGGCGAGGTTAGGGTTAGATTTAGAGTGAGGGTTATGGTGAGGGTGAGGGTTAGGGTGTGGGTTAGGGTTTGGGTTCGAGTTAGGGATAGGGTGAGGGTTAGGGTTAGGACTCGGGTTAGGACTTGGGTTAGGGTTAGGGTTAGGACTCGGGTTAGGGTTAGGGTTAGGAC
>NW_020961918.1:3600-4598 GCF_003031625.1 Empidonax traillii | reverse complement strand
CAGGCTCTGCTCCTCCGGTGATCCAACAGCGGCCCCTGCTGACCGGGATTGGAATTGCGCCAAAAAGCCAGGAATACCACACACACCCCTTTTTTGAGGCGGAGTTTTGGTACAGGAATATTTGGTCGTTTTTGTGTCCTTTCGTTGTTCTACCAATGCACATACATCCTTTAATAAAGGGCTGTTATTTTTGCTTTCTCCATACTTTTCTCTTGGAACCTCTTAATTTTGGATTTACAATTGCTTAGAGGGAGGAGTTTGGTCTTCCTCATAACTTCTCCTTAGGAAAACACTTGTCTTTCATTAAACTGAGAGAGATACAATGAGGAGGACAATGGCAGCACAGCCCTTGAGCACTGCCCCAAGCGGGCTGAGTTCAAAGGAGAGCTTGGGGTGGGGTTGGTCCCACTCGTGTTAGGGGGCAGAGACACGAGGACAGCCGGGAGTGCAGGGCAGGGAAAGCATTCGAGGGAACTGGTGGGCAGGGGGATGTCTCCAGGCTGGGATCTCCCGGTGCTCTGTGGCCCCATCTCTCCAGGACGAGGGTGATGATGGGGGCTCATATAGAGTGTTAGGAGCTGGAAAGTACTCATCTGGAGAGTACAAAGGCATGACCCAGGATAGTGTTATGGTTTTCAGGACTGGAAAATGCCACAGATCTGGGAGGGGCAGAGTTTCCTCCCAAGGGATTCACATGAAGGGCATAGAGGTCTTCTCCTCTCCCACCTCCAGTCCCACACAGCTCCCTTTACGGAACCTGTCCTTGTACTCCCCATCCCCTGGAAAGCTGCACAAGTGTGTCTCCGATTGGACAGGAGAGTCCAGGGCTGCAGGATGACGCTCTGGTGGTTGCACTGGGAGGGTCAGATTTGGTGCATGCTGTGCCCATCCCTGGGGCACAGACACAGTTCAGAGACCAGTTGCAAGTGAATTATTGCAGAACAGATGAACAAAGGTGGGATGTGAGTCAGGGTGAAGGCAGTGTTCAAAACAACTGT
>NW_020961918.1:0-3027 GCF_003031625.1 Empidonax traillii | reverse complement strand
GTCCAGGGCTGCAGGATGACGCTCTGGTGGTTGCACTGGGAGGGTCAGATTTGGTGCATGCTGTGCCCATCCCTGGGGCACAGACACAGTTCAGAGACCAGTTGCAAGTGAATTATTGCAGAACAGATGAACAAAGGTGGGATGTGAGTCAGGGTGAAGGCAGTGTTCAAAACAACTGTGGCAGAAATGTGAAAGCACCATCCCTCTCCCCTGCCTGCAATTGAGAACTGGGGAAAGACAGCTGGAGTTTCAGGCCCACAGATTGGACTGGGAGATTTCAAGAAATCTACCAATTGACGGCATCAACAACATCTTCTGGAATAAGGGATGGAGCAAGAGGACAAAAAATTGCAGTTCAGGTGCCTGCAATATGTCAGGTCCCACTTGCTCAGCACAACCCCAAGCTGCAACCATTGCCAAACTCCTCCCTCAGACAGGGACCGTCCCCATTCAACCACCACCAGAGCACAGGGGCTTGAGGTTGCCCTTTATTTTCATTTTCTCACTGACTCCAAAATTTGTTGAAGACTGGAGACTAGTAGAATGCCTTCTCTTGGAGAGACAACTCCCCCAGAGATGACAGATGGTGGATCTGGGATTCCCAGGGTGTCTCAGTGTGTGCAGTACCTGAGGGAGCTCCAGGCTCTCAGCCTGTGCCTTTCTCCTCCCCGGCAGCAGGTCCAGCTCCCAGGCAGGCACAGCCACGAAGGTCAGTGACTCCCTCTCTCCCACCCAAGGTCCTTCAGTACTGGGCCAAAGCTGCCCAGTTGCCACCACGAGGACATTGGAAGGTTCATCAGCTGGCATTTATCTTGTCTCTAAGGTCATATCCTCCAGTAGATATTGGGGCTCTTGGAGTCCTGTGGATGCAGAGTAGGGTGGGGGCCAAGGAGAACGAGAATATTGCAAGGAGGATTTTGCTCCCAAGGGACAGGCAAACGTGGTCCGTGCTCCGGGCTCACAGTGCCTGCAAATGAAAGCTGGGGCTCTGCAGGTGCAGGGACTGCAGTAGGGGGTGAGGCAGGTCCCCCACTCGACACAATCTTTCCTTGTGGGAAACGCCCTCCTAAACACAGCCCTGCAGCAGGACCAGTCCCAGCTACTCTGCAAGGCACAAGAAGAGTCCTTTCTTCTCTTTGGCTTCCACAGATCTGACTTGATACCCTTAGAGAGGCCAGCAGATAACCCCATGCAAAATGTGCTAAAATAAAAACCCACAGCGAGGTTTTCTCTCTCTTGAAACCACAAAGCACCACACCAAACATTGCACTTCTTCCCTCCACATGCCAGCAAAACTTTCAGTCGCACAGGCGAGATCCACGCTGTGCGCTACAGCTCAAAAAGAGAAGCGTGCCAAGACAGAAGGCTTTCAGTGTCATTCCCCTTCCAACTGCAAGTTTCAAGGCACTGCCATTCGACTAGGAGTGAGTTTCCCTTTGCATTCTTTCGACTGTACAGCCCTCCACAGAGCGTTGCCCGTTCTTCTCAGGTTCCAGGAGGGGGGCGAATGCAGCAAGGTCGCTTTGCCCGGCTCGTCTCATTCTGCAGCGGCAGTAACCGCCACTCTCCACTTGCAGGTAAGCGCTTGTCTGTAAGCGCTTCAAAGTACGTCTAGCTGAGATGAAAGTGCAGCGCCCTTTCATATGTGCCAAGTGGAAAGGCTTCGAAGCAGAAAGGGACTGCAAATGCTTAGAAGCTTGCATTTCAACAGGGTAGACCCCAAAAACTTTCTCTCTTGCCACGCTTCCTCGTAGTGCCTTGTTTTCAGCTGCTTGTGCGCTAAAGCCCTTTCAAGCCAAGCAGAGTCCAGAACGTGCGCATCAGCCCATGCAGGGTGAAAGGAGCCAGACAACGAAACGTTGCTGCGTTCGCCCTCCTCCTTGCAGCCGAGAAGAACGCGCAGCGCCCTGTGGAGGGGTGTACAGTTGAAAGGATGCAAGGGGTAAAAGACTCCCACTCAAATAGGTGTGCCTTGAACTGTGCAGTTGGAAGAGGTGCGTCACTAAAAGTTTTCTGTCTTGACACACTTCCCTTTTCGAGGTGTAGTCTAAAGGAGCAGGGTGGATGGAGGTTGAGTGATGGAGAGTTTTGCTGGTACGCGGAGAGAAGAAATGCGGTGCTTGATGTTGTGCTTTGTGGTTTTTAAGAGAGAGGGGATACCTAGCTGTGGGTTTTCCTTTTAGGACATTTGGCATGGGCTCATCTGCTGGCCTCTCTAAGGGTATCAAGTCAGATCTGCGGGAACCAAAGAGAAGGAAGGACTCCGCCCGTGCGAGAAGGAAACTGCCAAGCAGAACGCCGGCAAGGAGAAGGCTGCAGTCTTTTCTCCTGCCTCGCTTTCCTTTGTGGCAGCAGCAGAAAGAAGTCTCTGCACTCTGCCAGCCTGAAAGAGCTTCAGAGTACATCTAGCTGAGAAGAACATGCCGTGTGTCTTCAGATGTGTGCAGTGGAAAGGGCTTCGAAGCAGAAAGAGACTGCCAATGCTTAGAAATTTGCAATTAGAGAATATAGGTCCTGACAAGCTTTCTCTCTTGAGACACTTCTCCAGCGGTGCCTTGTACACAGCTGCTTGTACCCTGAAGCGCTTCCATGTTTCCAGAGTCCAGAGAGTTCGCTCTGCCTCTGCCGTTCGAAAAAAACGAGACATGGCCCCTTCCCCCTGCTCCTCGCGACCCTTCAGCTACACACTGCACACGAGAGCTAGACGATTTCCTTCTCACATAGACAGTGTCCCTTCTTCTCTTTAGCTCCCAGAGATCTGAGCTGATACATCTGGAGCGTCCTGCAGATGAGCCCATGCTAAATGTCCTAAAAGGAAAACCCACAGTCAGTTATCCTCTCTCTTAAAACCACAAAGACCACACCAAGCACTGCACTTCTTCCCCCTCGTAGTGGCAAAACTGTCCATCACACAACCGGGATCCACACTCTGCTTCTTTAGACTACAGCTCGAAAAAGGAAGCGTGTCAAGACAGAAAACTTCCAGTGACGAACCCCTTCCAACTGCACTGTTCAAGGCACACCTAT
>NW_020961917.1:4144-5752 GCF_003031625.1 Empidonax traillii | reverse complement strand
TCAAAACCAACCAATAAACAAGCAAAGGACAAAAAGTAAACAGTTCCGTTTGTGCCCTTTGGTGCAATTCTAACCACAGGCAACAGGGGGTGCCGTTGGGTCACTAAAGATGCAGAACTTGTAGTGTCCTGTGGCAGTCACCAGGGGGCGCTGTTGGATCACTGGAGATGCTGAGCCTGCAGTTCTTTATGATGGCCAGCAGGGGACGTTGTGGAATCACTGGTCGTTGCCACGTGGGGGTAACACCCTCTGGGGTGTGTTGGAGAAACCAAAAATGGGTTTCCCTCCCCTTCCCCACACACACTGGGAAAAGGGGAGAGAGAGAGGGGGGAGAGAAACAACAAAAAAGGAAAAGTCCTCCAAAATGGGAAAAACCCCTCACTCTATTCGGCTGGTCAAATTGTGCAGCTTAGTTTTCCTTCTCCCTTTGATGTGTACAAGGATCACGGCTAAGAAAAGAAATCAGCGGGAATGGGGAAGGGGAAAAAACAACTTTCCAAAAAAGTTCCTCTCTGATGAAAATCCAAGCAGGATCCACAGCAGGCAACCAGGCTGAAAACAAAAACAAAACACACTGAGCTCTACTCTGACCTTGTTCCAGCCTCAGCAAAAAGCCCCAACTCCTCCTCCCCTTTCCCAGGGAATGAGGAAGGAAAAAAAAACCCCTGTTTCCCAGGAAACAAGATTCTGAGCCCTTAACAAGAAACCAGGTTCCTTTCTGCTCCTTAAGTGCCCACCTAACAGCTCTGCATGCAGTGGGCAGAGGGGAGGGAAAAAAAATTCCTGCTGAGTTTCTAAGAACCAGCAAAACCATGACCGGAACCCTTCAGTTCGCAACACTCCAAAGAGCATCGCTGATGCCCAGGACAATTCTGATCCCCCTCCACAAACACTCCTCCAGCTGTGACCCTTGTCTGGTGGGAAACACAAAGGGATGTGTGCGAGGGTTTCACTCAGAACAGGGAGAATTTTGGAGAGGGACCTTTACACACCCAGATCTTGATGTGTCCACACATCTCTGCCTGGGTGTGGGTGTGAATTGACTGTGGTGTGAGTGTTGTTATTGGGAATCTATAATTCAGTCACTATCCAATTGCACAAATTATATTGAATCACTTGTTAACTGTTAAGTTGGTCAATGATTAAATGCTACTAGTCTCTTTTGCCCTCTTATATTTCTGTTCAAATCCTTTGCACCCTGACCCTCTTGCATCCCAAGGCTCTGTGTAAATCACTCCCTTTCATAGAAAATTATATTTTTGTGACTTCAACTTTAAAATCGTCCTCCTCAGGTAAACTACAAATTAACTCCAATTAGTTGTTGAAGACTTGAAGACACAAAGACAATTAAAGGAAAGAATATAATTTGGTTTTCTGTATTTTAATGAGCCCCACAGTGTGTTTAGAGACAAGTCCATGATCCAGAGGTACTGAGAGAAGATTGAAGAAGCTGCTCAAGAAGTCAGAAGCCAAACTGCCAGTCCCTTGAAGCATTGCTGGGCCCCACTGAGGGCAGGCACTGACAAAGCCTCCCCAGGGACTCCTGAGAGCAGATCCTTGCAGGCCAGGAGTGCAGGCACACAAAGGCTCTGGGCAGTGTCACAATGG
>NW_020961917.1:0-1355 GCF_003031625.1 Empidonax traillii | reverse complement strand
TGCAGCATCCCAGGCACATCCCAGCAGGGTTCCCTTCTGCCAGGGCTCCTGCAGGGCTGGGAAGCCGGGCTGTGCCCCCCAGGCTGCCCCAAGCTGTCCTGCAGAGCAGGGTCCTGCAGCCCAGGGGCTGTGCCAGGGCAGCAAACCCAGGGCAGTTGGGAACAAGAGAGAGGGACAGAGCAGCTCCCCCACTCTGCACTGAGCCCCAGACAATCCTCCTGCCTGGCAGGACCTGCCCTTTTCTCCCTGAGCACATCAGAAGTGCTGAGGGGTTCTGACATCCAGGAACACTCCTCAGGAGAGATGAAGGGAGTGTGAAAAAGAAAAACAAACTTAGATTTCGGGAACTGCCTTCTGCTCTCTTGGTTCTTCTGGGAGTGCAGATGCTGACAAGCACTTCTGCCCTGGGACCAATTTCATCTGTCACAGCTGAACACCAGGACAGGCCCCTGTGCCCACCATGCCCATGAGCCCAGGGGTGCAGAGCAGGGCTGAGCCCTCACAGCCAGTGGGCACAGGGTCTGCTCCTCATGGAAAATGTAGTGAGCCCAAACCAGGGCTCCAGCCATGGAGCTGAAGGAGAGACTCCTTGTAAAGCAAAACCAATAGAGAGGTGAGAGAAGTGTTAAAAAACAGCTTTGATTTTTCTCAGAATGTTCTGCCTTAACTTGTTGCTGTCCTTTCCTCCTTGAACAGGTCCCCACATCCAGAGGCAACAAATGTCCAACAGCAGCTCCACGGCACAGTTCCTGCTGCTGGCATTCTCAGACAGACGGGAGCTGCAGCTGCTGCACTTCTGGCTCTTCCTGGGCATCTCCCTGGCTGCCCTCCTGGGCAACGGCCTCATCCTCAGCGTCGTAGCCTGCGACCAGCACCTGCACACCCCCAGGGACTTCTTCCTGCTGCATCTCTCCCTCACAGACCTGGGCTGCATCTGCACCACTGTGCCCAAAGCCATGCACAACTCCCTCTGGGGCACCACAACCATCTCCTACACAGCATGTGCTGCTCAAGTCTTTTTCTTTTTGTTCTTCATCTCAGCAGAGTTTTGCCTCCTGACCATCATGTGCTACGACCGCTACGTTGCCATCTGCAAACCCCTGCACTACGGGACCCTCCTGGGCAGCAGAGCTTGTGCCCACATGGCAGCAGCTGTCTGGGCCTCTGGGTTTCTCAATGCTCTGCTGCACACAGCCAATACATTTTCCCACCGTTTTCAGTTCAGTGTTTGTCCTTCTAACCTTGTCCAGAGGCTGTACAAATTGATCATTGTACTCCCTGTTTGCCTAAACAAAGAACTCTGCATTGACTGGTTTCCCTGCCATCTTTCCTCTCTGACTGCTCTGGAGCTGCAG
>NW_020961916.1:9399-10437 GCF_003031625.1 Empidonax traillii | reverse complement strand
TCAACCTCCAGCACTGACCTTGGGGGGTCCCAGCCAAGGCAGGAATCTCCACACACCCCCCAAGAAGGGTTCTGTTGGCACAACCTGCCCCTGGCAAAGGGGACTGGCCCTTTCTGGTAGAAAGGGATGGACTGACAGTCACTGGACTCCAGGGGTTGCCTCACCATCAGGGGGGTCATTCGGGGTGGGAGCAGTGGCCGAAGCTCTTCCCACAGTCGGGGCATTCGTAGGGTTTTCCCTTACCGGTGGGTCCGCTGGTGTCTGGTCAAGTGGGAGCTCCGACTGAAGCTCTTCCCACACTCCCCACACTTGTAGGGCCTCTCCCCGGTGTGGATGCGCCGGTGGGTGATGAGGTTGGAGTTCTGGTTGAAGCCCTTCCCGCAGTCGGTGCAGCGGAAGGGCCTCTCCTCTGTGTGTATCCGCTCATGCAGGAGGAGATTCCCGCTGCTACGAAACCTCTTCCCACATTCCCCACACTTGTACGGCCGTTTCCCAGTGTGGATGAGCTGGTGTTTGCGGAGGGTGGAGCTGTCACTGAAGCTCTTCCCACATTCCCCACACGTGTAGGGCTGTTCCCCAGTGTGGATGCGCTGGTGTTTGATCAGGTCGGATCTACCAGTGAAGCTCTTCCCACATTCCCCACATGTGTAGGGCCGTTCCCCAGTGTGGATGCGCTGGTGTTTGATCAGGGTGGAGCTGTCCCTGAAGCTCTTCCCACATGCCCCACATGTGTAAGGTCGTTCTCCAGTGTGGATGTGCTGGTGCCTGAGAAGGCTGGAGTTGCTCCTGAAGCTCTTCCCACATTCCCTACATGTGTAGGGCCGATCCCCAGTGTGGATGAGCTGGTGGCTGAGGAGGGTGGAGCTCCGGCTGAAGCTCTTCCCACATTCCAAGCACCTGAAGGGCTTCTCCCTGCTGGGAGGCTGCTCAGGGACCACCAGCTCGGAGCTCCGGCTCAAGCTCCGGCCGCCTTCCCGGCACAGGACGGCTCTTTCCTCCTCACAGCTCCCTGGGCTGGCTTTGCAGCCCCTCCTCCGG
>NW_020961916.1:4692-5882 GCF_003031625.1 Empidonax traillii | reverse complement strand
GCCTCTTAGGAGGTGTTTGGGCTTTCTGAGGACAGCACCTTTATGACCTGCATGGGCTTTATGCAGAGAGATCTTTTATGATGAGAGCTCTATCGTGAGGTGTGTGGGGTGTATGAGGATGGTGCTTTTATGACATTTATGATGTTTATGAGGACAGAGCCTTTATGATGTTTGCCCCTCTGAGGTGCACAGGCTTTATGAGGACAAAACCTTTATGAGGTTTATGGCATTTATGAGAACATCTCCTTTATGATGACAGCCCCATGAGGAGGTTTATGGGCCTTATGAGGACAGGGGCCTTATGAGGCCTGCACTGTTATGAGGTGTGTGAGGGTTATGAGGACAGTGCCTTTATGAGGCTCCACCATTGTGAGGGGGATGTGGTTTATGAGGAGAGAGACTTTATGAGGAGAGCCTCTTATGAGGTTTATGAGGAGAGCACCATTATGACATGGAAGGGTGTTATGAAGACAGAGCTTTCACGATGAGAGCTCTTTTATGAGGTGTTTGGGCTCTGTGAGGCCTGCACCATTGTGAGGCTTCAGCCACAGCTCCAACATGATCCGACACCAGCACATCCACACTGGGGCATGAACCTACTTGTCCCCACCAGGCCTGAAGGGTTTTATTCATGCAGTGTCAAAGATGCCCAAAAACGATATTCTCCCTGGGAAAAGGGCTTATTTTTGGGAAGCAGAAAAAATTGTCCCTCAGCAGTCTCTGATTTTTCGGGGACCCTTTAAGGCCATCAAGCCTGTTCTGACAGGAACCCCACTCCCTGACAGGGTGGCCCAGCCAGCTCCTGTTGGGAAATGGAAGGCTCAAAGTGAACATTATTGCACCATCTTTCAGGGAACAGAAGGAGCTCACAAAAATCTTCCCTGACAAGGTGAGGTGACTGTAAATAGCACAGCTGATTCTCCCCCTTCTGTGGTTCAAGGGGCACCCCCACACTCAGAGCAATTGCAGGATGGGGGGTTTCCTGATGCCTCAGCTGAGCAGGAAGGGGCAGTTTGGAAATATCGTGCTGTGGCTTTGCAGGGACATCCAGGAGACAAAACAGTCCCTGAAGGAGAAGGCAGGGCACAGGCAGGAGAATCAGGAGCAGTTTGGAGGGGATTTAACCAGGAAGATGAACCCTCTGACTCTGTCTATGTTTACAGGGATTCTTTTGCTGTGTTCAAAGGGGG
>NW_020961916.1:0-2075 GCF_003031625.1 Empidonax traillii | reverse complement strand
GTGTCCCCAATGATGTCATCACTTCCCTGTGGTGTCACTGGTCCCCAATGATGTCACCAATGTCCCTCTGATGTCACCGCTATCCCCTGTGATGTCACTGGTGACACTGATAATGTCTCTGGTGTCTCTGTGGTGTTATCACTGTCCCCTGCGATGACAAGAATGTCCCCAATGATGTCACTGCTGTCTTTGTGATGTCACCACTGTGTCGAACCATGGCATCATGCCCTGTCATGTCACTGATGGCAGTGATGTCCCTGTGACATCATGGCTGTCCCTTGTTGTCAGCAGTCCTATGTGATGTCACTGATCCCCAGTGATGTCACCCATCTCCCTGTGATGTCACCACTGTCCCCTGTGATGTCAACAATGACCCCAACAAAGTCACTGTTTTCACTATGATGTCACTCTTGTCCTTGTGAAGTCACTGCAGTCCTCTTTGATGTCACCAATGTCCCTGTGACATCACGGCTGTCCCTTTGTTTTCAAAAGTCCCCTGTGACCTCACTGGTCCCAATGAGGTCATTGCAGTCTCTGTGATGTCACCACTGTCCCTTGTGGTGTCATCAGTGTTTCTGATGATGTCACTGCTGTCTCTGTAATGTCACCCTTGTCCTTGTAAAGTCACCAATGTCCTCATTGATGTCACCGATGTCACTGTGATATCACAACTGTCCCTTTGTTTTCACCAGTTCCCTCTGATGTCACTGGTCCCCAGTTATGTCATGGATGTCCCTGTGATGTCACCACTGTCACCAATGATGTTACTGATATCTCTGTGATGTCACACCTGGCCTTATGCAGTCATTGATGTCCCCTGTGATATCATCAATGTCCCTGTGCCATCACAGCTTTCCCATTATTGTTGTCAGTGCCTTGTGATGTCACCAATGTCCCTGATGATGTCACTGATGTCTCTGTGATGATACCCCAGTCATCGTGAAGTCACCGATGTTCCCTCTGATGTCACTGATTTCCCTGTGACTCACGGCTGTTTCTTTTTTGTCACCAGTCCCCTGTGATGTCACTGTTCCTCAATGGTGTAACCTCTGTCCCTGTGATGTCACCACTGTCCCCAGTGACTTCAGCAATGTCTTCGATGATGTCACTTGTGTCTCTATAATGTCAGCCCTGTGCTGGTGAAGTCACCGGTGTCCCTGTGACATCACGGCTGTCCCTTTTTTGTCAGCAGTCCCCTGTGATGTCACTGGTCCTCAGTGATGTCACTGCTGTCTCTGTGATGTCACTAATGTCCCCAGTGGTGGCACCATGTCCCCATGAGGTCACTGATGTCCCTGTGATGTCACGAGATGCCTTTGACTTCACTGATATCTCTGTGACATCATGGGTGTCCCTTTGTTGTCACCAGTCCCCTGTTGTCATGGTCTTGCCCACCAGCCAGCCCCTGGGGCTGAGGATGGTTTTGTCCGGGTGAATTTCCAGAGAAAAAAGCCAATCAAAATTTTAGTAATGCCTTTGCTAATTACATATTTAAGAAAACAGAAGAGAAGGTTGGTGGCACAGTTGAAATTAGGAGCAGTTGAAATTGGTGGCAGTTGAAATTAGGGAGCCATGTAGGGAGAGAGAGGCAGGCCCCAGGTGGGGGCCAGGCCTCCCTCCTCCCCCGGCCCTACGCCAGGGGCAGGTGTGGAACTGAAGCCCCTTCTCTCTTGTAAGAGAGTAAAGGAAAAAAACTTTAAAGGACTGACTGCTTGGACAAAAAAACGCTGCAGAAGAAATTCCAGCAGAGAGAGAACGAAGTGTCCAAGGTCAAAGCCAGCAGCTGGAGGAGAGAGAAGTTCGAAGAGGGGGGCTATTTCTCCCCCCTTTCACTCTCTCTCTTCAGCAGGGAAAAGACTGAAAAATAAATCCCTGCTACCTTTGGAAGATTGTTGGGGTGAGGAGATCCCCATGCGGCTCACAGAGGAGCTTGTGGATGTACCAGGAAGCCGAGACTTCATGAGAAGGACTGAAATGAGGCAGAGTCCTGTTGAAGATTTGTGACCCTGAGAGCTTACGCCAGAGTGAGAACGGCTCAGGTAAGCTTGGGATCCAAGTGAGGGATCCATGCTGCT
>NW_020961915.1:4651-5755 GCF_003031625.1 Empidonax traillii | reverse complement strand
TTGTCTATTTTTTAAAGGAAAACACTTTTGATGAGCTCAAAATTCAAACTTTGGGTCTTAGAGTCACCATCCCTGGAAGTGTTCAGAAAATACTGAGTTGTGGCACTCGGGGACACGGTTCAGTGGTGAAGATGCCAGTGTTGGGTTAATGGTTGCACTCCATGATCTCAGAGATGTTTTCCATCCTTGAAAATTCTGTGATTCTCTGGTGACTCAACCACTTTCCTGGATATTCTGTTCCAATATTTGATAACCCTCAGTCATCCCTCTGATGCTGCAGAGAAGGAAACTCATGGAATGAAGGGGCCATTATGACACTGTAGGGCCTCCTGGAACCTTGTCTGTTGGGAAACACAAAGGGATGTGTGGGGGTGTTTCACTGACAAGCAGGAGAATTTTGAAGAGGGACCTTTACACACCCAGATCTTGATGTGTCCACATATCTCTGCCTGGGTGTGGGTGTGAATTGACTGTGGTGTGAGTGTTGTTATTGGGAATCTATAATTCGGTTACTGTTTAAAATTGTAGCAAATGCTATTGAATCACTTGAGAACTGTTAAGTTGCTCAATAACTAAGTGCTACTAATCCCCTTTGCCCCTTGTCTTTGTGTCCAAATCCTTTTCACCCTGACCCTCTTGCATCCCAAGGCTCTGTGTAAATCATTCCCTTTCAATAAAAAAAATATACTTTTGTGAGGTCCACTTTAAAATCTTCCTCCTTAGCTAAGCTACAAAACAACTCCAATTAGTTAAGTCTTGAAGACATGAAGATAATTAAAGGAAAAAAAATAATTTGGGTTTCTGTATTTTAATGAGCCCCACAGTGTGTTTAGAGACAAGTTCTTTGTCATCAGCTACTGAGAGAAGATTGAAGAAGCTGCTCAAGAACTCAGAAGCCAAAGCCCAAGTCCCTTGAAGCATTGCTGGGCCCCACTGAGGGCAGGCACTGACAAAGCCTCCCCAGGGACTCCTGAGAGCAGATCCTTGCAGGCCAGGAGTGCAGGCAGACAAAGGAAAGTGTCTTGTGGTGGCCTGAGGGGCAGAGGCAGCTGCCAGAGCCAAGGGCACAAAGGCCTGGGTGCCTTTGGGCCTTGCAGCCCTGCC
>NW_020961915.1:0-1164 GCF_003031625.1 Empidonax traillii | reverse complement strand
GAGAGGTGCAGCAGGAAGAAGTCCCTGGGGGTGTGCAGGTGCTGGTCGCAGGCTACGGCGCTGAGGATGAGGCCGTTGCCCAGGAGGGCAGCCAGGGAGATGCCCAGGAAGAGCCAGAAGTGCAGCAGCTGCAGCTCCCGCCTGTCTGAGAATGCCAGCAGGAGGAACTGGGCCATGGAGCTGCTGTTGTGCATTTGCTGCTTCCTCTCAGTGTTTGGATCTGTTGAGGAGGAGAAGTCAATGCTGAGTTAGACCAGGCTGCTGCAGCCAAACAGGACACGTCTCACAGCCACCCCACTCCCAGGCTCTCTCTCCTCAATCAGACCTCTCTGCAGTCCCTCCCCTGAGCTCTGGTTGTTGCTGTCGGAATTCTTTGTATTTGTTCCCCCACTTTCACCTTTCAGACTTAGGAGTGGTTGTGGATGGTTGAAATCCCTGACATTTCTTTTGCACTGCAGGTCAGGTCTTGTGGGTTCTGAGGGCACAGGGATGGTCCCTCAGTGCAGACAGAAGAGCTGCTCTGCCCATGAGTCTGTGCTCAGCTGCCCTGTGCTGGCAGCTTGGAGCTGCAGGAGCATCACACTCAACTGTTCCCCTACACAGAAACTGCACAGAGAGCCAGGAATCCGTGTCCAAAGAACAGAATTACACACTTCTCATTTTTTCATCTCTCCCCTCCCAGAGTGAGACACCAAATGCTCATTGCAGCTGCCCAGAGCATTTCCATGCAGTGAGCACTGAGGAGTTTTCTCCATGGGGATCCTGTGCAGCACAGAGATACTATGGCAGAGCTGTGCCCTCCTGGAGGGCACCTGCAGCCCTGCAGGACACCCAGGGAAACAGCTGAGGAGCCTGAAGTTGCCTGGAGGGCACTTGGGCACTTTGCTCCCACAGACACATCCCCACAGCAGCACCCAAAGGGTTTGTGTCTGCACAGGAATCTGCCCCCCCAAAGCCCACACTGGCTCAGAAAAGCCAAGGATGAGAACAAGGAGAGCCCAGGCAGCAGGGGATGGCAGGGAAATGCCCCAGTGCTGCTGCCAAGGGAGGAGGGACAGGCAGAGGCAGCTGGAAATGAGGGCCTTGTCCTTGCCTGGGCTCTGGCTGCTGCAGGGCAATGCCCAGCCCAGCCCCCGTGGGCCTGAGGGCAGAGGCTCTGCTTGG
>NW_020961914.1:4298-5755 GCF_003031625.1 Empidonax traillii | reverse complement strand
GCAGAGCTGAGCAGATCCAGGTCACCTCCCATTGCTCTGCCAACCCCCTGGGCCTGCTCTGGGCCCTGCAGCTCCTTGCCCTGCTCCCAAGGGCTCTGGGGGTGCTTCATGCTCAGGCCTTGGGCTTTAGAGCTCAGGGTGGGGATTGGGCAGAACTTTGGCAGGTTTGTTGTTCTGCTGGCAGGGTCTGGGTCATGATCAGGGGAAGAGCTTTTTGGGCTTTGGGCTGGGTCAGGATTAAAGATTGGCTTTTCATACTGTTGATACAGGTTTTGGATTGGGGTGAGCATTGGAGGACAAATAAGAGTCTGGAGTTCTGTGTTTGAGTTTTTCATGGCTTAGAAGTAGATCAGTGGATTCCTCCTAATGGGAGGGGCAGCACTTTTGGGTAGTGTTGAGGTTACAAAGTGCATAAAGGTCCATCAGGAATGTTTGCACAGTCACTATTTTAGCACTCTCAACATTCCCTGAAACTGTTTTTATCTCATCAAAATCTTTCATTTGTTTGACATCTCCTTTTCCCTCATCGAAACATCCCATCCATTTTTTCCCAGTTTTCCTGACCTCCCCAAAACCTTTCATCTGGGTGGGGTCACCTTTATGATGACCCTCCTGACCCCTGAAAATTGTCCTGCCCTCCTTGGCCAGTCCGTTCCTGGGGACAGCCCTGGCAGCCCAGCCCCCAAGGGCACAGGATGTGCTGCAGTGCTGGAGAGGACCCTCCTCAGCCTGTGCAGCAGGGCTGGAGGTGGGGGATTCCCTGCCCCTCCCCAGCTGGGCCCTTCCTGCCTTTCAGACTTGGGCACTGGAGCTGCCCCAGGGGCATCTCTGGGGCTGTGGCCACCCCTGGGACTGCTCTGGGAAGTCATGGCCTGAAGACATGAGTGTGGATTTTGGGAGAGAGTGGAAACCTCTGCAGAACAGAACTCTTGGTAATTGTTCATGGCTTCCGTTTCAACATTTCAAGGGTTATTTATTTTTTATTTTTAAAATTTTAAGTAATTTTTTCATCGTTTTTTTCACTGAAAAACCAAACCCATATTCTATGACCTTATTCACTCACTGTATGATCAGCTCTGTACAGCTACTCATCAAAAAAAAATTCTTACGAATTGTTCAAATGAAGAAATATGACTCACAAGAGCTCCTGAATTTTTTGAACATATTTAATATCTCTAATTTTGCCTCAGCCCTGTGGGGTGTCACCTGCTCTGCCCTGTCTGAGATGCCCCACGGCCTGAGGGATGGACAAGGCAATTCTGATTGTTCTTGGCTGGTCTGTGACCACTGTCCTGGGGCAGCTTTCCCAGGGTGTGCAGCACCTGGAAAAGACCAGACCCTGCTCTGCTGCTCCTTCCCATCCCTCCCAGGAGGGCTGGTTTTGGGAGGAGCCTGCAGAGCCCCCACCCTGCCCACTCCCACCCTGCAGCTCAACCCTGGGGTTTTCCCTCCCTGGC
>NW_020961914.1:0-2225 GCF_003031625.1 Empidonax traillii | reverse complement strand
CAATGGTTTGTGAAGCTTTTTGTTAACAGTGCAAACGGCTAGGAGAGGCAGACCATCAGAAGCTGAGAGGTGACTGCATTCCAGACATCGAGGGTGCCGGCATCCAGAGAGCATGGACACAGCACCTGCAGGGAGGGCCGGCACAAAGCAGGATGCCCACGCAGCACCATGCTGGGAACAGAGCGACGGTGGAGCCGCTGTTGATGGAGCTGAGCAACGGCTGTGGACCTGGGGCACTGCGGGCTCTGAGCCAGAGTGGGGCGGGCTGCCCCCTGACACCATCGGGGGCTGCTGCCTGCGTTGAGGGGGTCCCGGAGGACCCAAGGATTGGCACTTGTAGTGTTGCATGTGACAAAGCTGCTAAAACTGCAGCTGAAAAAAAAAAAAAAAAAAAAAAGGGAAAAAGGGAGCTTTGAAGAGAACTTGCATATGCATGAGTGGTAGTACTAGTTCACTAAGTTTGTCACAAAGAAGTGGAACTTACTGAAAAATAGTTAAAAGTTTGAAAAATCTATGATTGGTCCTAGTTACTTGATTATTGTAATTTTGTAATTGCAAATTTTGCTTTTCCCCTTCCTAGCATCAGGTTAAAGTAAATTTCAGTAAGGAATTTAAAATGTACACACATGATTTTCTTGTCTTCTTTCAGTTCACCTAACATTATTTCTGTTATACTGCATAACTTTTGGTATTCTAAACCAGGACTATCTCACTCATGGGGCAAATTATTGTCAAAAGACAGTTTTACACACCAAACGTATTTTCAAAAACAAAAACTGTCAAAAGACAGTTTTACACACCAAACGTATTTTCAAAAACAAAAACAAAAAAAAAAGGGGGAAGGAGAATATGCATGTGCATGAACAGGTGCTGGATCAAAAATGGATCTCATTTAGGTTTGTTGAGCTTTTTTGTTCCTTATATTGATTCCTCTTCAGGACAGGTGGAGTTGCTGAACATGACTACCATGGATGGCAGACTGAGAAGCACACAGCCAGTAATACTGGGATCTAAGATGTGTGGTTGAAATGAAAAACTATAATAAAAATCCCAGCTATGTGTGAATGAAGGGTGATTGTGGTGGCCACCTTCTGAATGACTGGAAAAAAAAACAACTGTATGAGTGAAAAAAGCTGTGTAGATATCTATGTGTGTGAACTTAAAATACTTTATAAGTGTTAAGATTTTAAGAGGATGTGTTATATAGATTTAAAGCTGTATGAGTGAAAAAAGCTGTGTAGATGTCTATGTGTGTGAACTTAAATACTTTATAAGTGTTAAGATTTAAAGAGAATATGCTATATAAATTTAACTATGGTAAGTTGCTGCATGCTAGCCTTCAATAATTGGAAGCAAGAATCAAAGAGTTGCAAATTAATGCTGGTCAGAATTGGCTAAATGGTCTGTTGGTAAATGGAAACTATCAAAATGGCTTTTGCCTATAGTCAAGACAGGTTTGCTTCTGTTGTCTGTTGTTGTAGTTGTGCTACCGATGTTGCCATGTTTGGTGTCGTATTTGCAAAGGGCCCTGCAAAGGACGACCCAGGCAATTTTTGTGGCACAAATACAAAAAAGGGGGAATTGTCGGAGGATGCAGCAAGGCCGTGCAGCCTGGCAGCATGGAAAAGAATGTAAATAAGAGGTGAACATCCAATCATATGTGAAGACTCGTGGTAAATATAGATAATAGAGCTAAGAATAGTGTTAGTAGGTAAGATTCTAGGAGACAGTGTGTGTGTGCAGCTGTGTGAAGACAATGTAATATTCTGGATGAAGAGAATAAAGCTGAATTTAGGCCATCATCATCTGGTGCCCAGTTTTATTTACTTGGCCGTCCTCATATTTAATACAACAAGGTTACAAAGAGGGTAAAGGTGTATTCGGACTGTTTGCACACTCAGTGTTTCAGTATCATAATCATTCCCTGAACCTGCTTGTACCTCATCAAAATCTTTCCTTTCTATTCACCAGGCCCCTCATTCCTTCCCCAAATATCCAATTCTTTTTGTCCCTGTTCCTCTTGATCTCCCCCAGACTTCCATCTGGGTGGGCTCAGCTTTGTGATAACCCTGTGCAACCTCATGGAATCAAGGAGCCATTGTGGTACTGTAGGACCTCATGGAAAGAAAGGAACACAGGGACACTGTGAAATCTTGTGGAACCAGGGCACCATTTAACATGTGGGACCTTGTGGAAAAAGAAGGGAATCCTGAAACCTTTTGGAA
>NW_020961913.1:1617-5758 GCF_003031625.1 Empidonax traillii | reverse complement strand
AAATCAGGCGCTGGAGCTCAGCAGAGCTGAACACAAAGCCATTCCCAGCATTCCTTACCTCCCAAACTGCTCCTTTAGTGGTCTAATCCAATGCCCAGAAACAAACACCCGCACACAAATAAATCCTCTGGCGCAGCAGGGGCTGAGGAGCAGAAATAGCAGTGTCTCAGTTACAAGAAGGACAGATCCTCAGCCAGCAGTGGCCCCCAACCCAGAAGACAAATTAAATGCAGAGAGACAGAAATGAAAAAGAGAGAACAATGATTCATTGGGGGGAAAAAAGATCAACCCTCAAACAACAGCTGTAAGAAAAATGGTTGGGAAGCATACACATACATGCACACACACACACACACACACATTGATACACAGGACCAGTCTCACAATAGAACATGAAATATGAATTAAAAATAGTTTATTAGAATGTCCAACCCAACATAAGTCCAGTTATCAGGTGACCATTTTCCACATTAACTTCAAACAAAGATTCATTATTCTAAAATCCTTGATTTTCCTTAGTATTGGCTGTGTTTATTTCTTTGAGACCTCCATCTATCCTACACTTAAACCAGCAGGAAAACTCACACTTGAACTTGTAGTTCAGTCTAGGATTTTTAGGAATCTTAACTATTATTGACAAGGGAAGAAACACAATAGAGGAAAAGGTCATGCACCTTGTTCTCAAGGCAGGAGATCTGTAATCAGGATTGTTACATTTTTGCTGTGTCTGGAAAGCAAAAGTGCCTCAGCCGAGAGGTGCTGGTCATTGTGCAGTCAGCACCACTAGTTACACTCCTCAAACATGTGGAAATTGTGGAAAATATCAGGGTGAATTATCTGGTGTTCAATATAAAAATTAGTTTTAATTAAATTTAATGTTGACAATAGCAGTTAATTGTTTCACTGGCCACAGAACCGAAGAGCACATTGTAAGGACATCTAATGAACAGCAGTTCTAGCACTGGAACTGGCATAAGGGAAGCATTTGTCGACATGTAATTAGAACTCCATCCAACCCTCATTGAAGTAAACTTTCCATTGATTTTAATAAGGAATACATTAAACTCTGGACACCGCAGTTCACCATAATGTGGTATCTCTTCTTTTAAAATTTGGCACCACATCAAATTCTCCAATTTTGCTTACAGATTTGCTACAGTGAGTGACCTTACCCATATTATGTGGTATGACAGCTACAAAACAGCTGCTATCGGCTCCAAAGAATGGGAGTTTTATAAGCTGAGAAAACAGTTTGTCACAATGGATTGTTATATTTGAGCAGATATAAGCTCAGGAAACATGGCAAAAAGATACCTGCCCAATAAAAAAAGCACTGTGATTCTTTGTTCTCCTACCTGTGCAACAAAGCAGCAGTTTCAATGACTGAATAGACACCCTGAGGAAACTTTTCCAAGCTACTCATACGACATAACAATTCAAAGGCAAGTCTTTGAAGAATTTTATATTCCTGGTCCTCGTAGTAATTTATATCTCTGTAATCAACAGATAAATAAATCAATTATTCCAATCAACAGGGACATATCTCTTTCGTAATCTTAATGTAGTCCAAGTTTAAAAAAACACTTATTTTCTGTATAAACACCAAGTGTGCAATCCACATCTCTGCAAATGCAACAACTGAACTTGGGAGTTCTTTTGCAGATTTTCTGTAGGATTGGCCATGCTTCCAAGCTCACTGCCCAAGCCACTGCTTGTCATACTTTGATGCATGGAAATGGGCATCTGCATAAAAAATTGCCCCCTTTTTTTTTTCCCCTGGGCCACCTACAACTACATCCTTCAGAAAGTCACGGTGTTTCTGCAGCAGTTGAACATCTGCTGTGTGACTGACACTAGCTGCCTACATAATTTTATTAACGCTATTCAATAGCGATATTTTGGCACATGTCCTCTCAGCCCATTAAAACGGCAATTTTTGGAGACAGCAGCCACAAGGCTGACCAACAGGAGAGGGTTGCAGTGCAGATGTCTGCAGCTGAGCCAGTTGTAAGGGCTTTTTTTCTTTATAACCAGTGGGGAGAAATGGGCACTTTTAGGTTGGGATTCAGCTCACCCTACAGGAGACATCTAAAACAAGGCAGATGAACTCTGTTTTACAAAGATTGTGGAGTGACATGAAAGGAACTGAAGGTGACTGGCTTCGATACAAGTGCCCACACTGGATATAAAGAGTTAAGTGAGATGAATCTTGTCCTGCTGGAAGGATTTTGACCTGGCAGCACTTAGCATCTCCCTCTGATGAACAGCCAACTGTAGCACAGCATTATTATATAAAATATTGTGTCTAATATTTTTCATAGAGGAAAAATTTCTGGCCTCATGATCTGCTGAGGTTTGAGTCACCAATAAAATCTCCCTTAATTTAAAAAATGTGCATTTCTGAGTTATTAAGAAAAAGTGCATTATTAAGTCATCATTCATAAAAATTATCCCTGTAAATAAAGATAACACTATAAATAAGGATCTAAATGAAAATAAGGATTTAAATGGAAATAAGGATCTAAATAGAAATAAAGATAACAGTCACAATTGCTGCTATCTCTTTAAAAGACTTATTTACCAAACCCCCAAATAATTTAAACCATTTACCTGTCTCAGGGACTGATAATTAATGCAGAATTAGCAGTTTAGTCTTATCTCAGTGTGCTGACTGGTGATGAATGTCTTCTTACTTTATAGTCACATTGCAGAAAAAAATGTATGTGCTGAAGCCCGTGCTGCTGCCCTGGGGTACTAACAGAGCCTGGAGAAGTGAGTTTAGAGCTGTTTTGGGTGTCTCTGTACTCTTCTTTAGTTAAAACGAAGCTTGGAGGTACCCTAGGAGGAACGGGGTACCTGGGAGTGCCCAAAAGGGAAAGGTGTCTCATATGCACTTTTCATAGTGTGGTTTCAAATGCTGGTATCAAAATAAAAAATAAACATTAAAAAAAAAGAGATAAATATTCTTGAGCTATTAAAACTTGATTAGAAGAAAAGCCTTTTTCCTAACAATAGTCAGGTTGGTCTCTTGAGAAAGCCTGGAGTGAACAGATTTGTGATTACTGGGTCAGTGAGAATTATGCAAAAGTTCTGTCTTTAGGTGAAGAATGGGTGATCACATTTGAGCATACTGGAATGAAGTGTTCCTTACTCATATTAGTCTCAGTTGTTTATAGCATCTCTCAAAAATAACTGTACAGTGGTTAGCAAGAGTCAAACTTCATACACCTTCATATACGGGTAGGTTGGCCTGGTGTGGGTAGACTGAATAAATTACTGAGTGTGCTCAGGCTGCCTTCTTCAGGAACACTTTGAAGTTCAAACCATACATGGTTCTCAGATTTATGGGTGGAAGATGAATCTGAGCTTAAGAATGTGCTACAGCCTCATTTGGTTGTCACTTCCACTGCAATGTGCTGCACTATGTGGTTGATACCCCAATACTCACAAGGGTTTTCCAAGGTTTGCCTTGCTGCCCGAGGATCCCAGGATTTGGGCTTTCCTTCTAGACATTGCCCTGCCATCTGATGAGCAGGAGGTGTCTGCACATGAGAAATGGCAGCAGCTAAATGAGCTTTGCAGGGGTTAATGGTATTTTTAATAGACCTGCCTCCTGTCCAGGTGCCTGAGAAGAAAAATCTCCAGGAACTCCAGTGGAATTGAAAGGGTGATCCCACAAAAGGGAATAGAAAGATCCAATTAATAGATTGTAAAGCTAAAAAACACTACTGTGACCATCTGATCCCATGTAGCAGAGGTCATGGGTCTTCCCTGAATTAATTTATACTTGAACTTGATTTTTCTTTTAAAAAGCCAGCTAATGCTAATATATAAGTTACTAGTGATGAAAAATCTTGCAGACACTTTTAAGCTGGACCAGTGATTAATTTTCAGTGTTTTAAAAAAAAAATATGGAAAAAAGGCATAGCTTTATTTTTGGTCTAAATAAGTCTGATTTCAACTTTTGTGAATTTCAATTGTGAATTGTTACAGAACATATTGAGCCAATTTCCATTCTTTTGCTCTCTTTCCAGTAAAAGATATGCTTCTGTTTTCCTTGGCACATTATTTTAAGGTTTCTGAAAAAATAAAAAAAAAAGAAAGAAAGAAAGAAAGAAAGAAAGAAAGAAAGAAAGAAAGA
>NW_020961913.1:0-1286 GCF_003031625.1 Empidonax traillii | reverse complement strand
AGAAAGAAAGAAAGAAAGAAAGAAAGAAAGAAAGAAAGAAAGAAAGAAAGAAAGAAAGAAGCACCAGTATGAGATGGGATTTCTTGCTCTGACACCCTCCACTTTACCAAGCTGACAACAATAGATCAGGTATAAAGAGCTTCACAATGCAGCAGGCACTCAGGAAACACTTAGAAGTACCTCTGCATCCAGATCTCATGGATTTCTCATGAGATTTAGGATTTCTCATGGATTTAGGTACTTCTGGAGACCAAATAACAATGTTTTAGTACTGAACAGTTCTCCCCTTCTCATCCCCGCCACAATTCTTAATTTTTCAATGAATGAGCTCAGGTGGGGCTAGATTGTTCCAGGTTTGCTAATTTTCTTTCTCTTTGCCTCCTTTCCCCTTTTTCTCTTTTTTTCCCAGCTCTTTCGCTCTTTTGAGAAGAATTTGATTTTTTATTCTCTTAAATGAAGCTCCAATTCTTCCAGGGAGAAATAAGGGCTGTAATACTGGATAGAGATTTTGTGATTCTAAGAAGTATTTCTTTGAATGATCTGACACTATATTTTCCACTTTAAATATCAGAAGTGAAACTGAAATGAGGAAGTCTATATGGTAGAAGTTCTCAGAAAAAAAAAAAAGGACAATTTTGATAGGAAATATCAAAATTATTTAGAACAAAAAGACTTGACTATGCATAAGGTAAAGATCCAACATGAACAGGGATTAAAAAGTAAAATAATTTCTTTTTTTTCTCTACAATTTTCAGTCTGAAGGGAATGCTGATTTTACAGCTTTTATCTTAGTTGTTTCATTCATCTGAGTTGTCCTACAAAAAGAAGGAAAAGGATGTTTCAGATTTTTTTTTAGGTCAACTCTTGTTGTGAATTGCCTTTGACCAAGAAGCAGAATAAGGTATTTATTTTTGACTGCTCAGGCATATAAAAAAGAGTGCATCTCTGCTGTTTCTTGTCATCTATTTGAACACATATAAGTTCTAGGATTATTTTATGAAGAAAACTTGTGGGCCCAACTATCAGCTCCTTATGTACTCACAGATACTTGAAATCCTGCCTAATTTTCTTAGTCCTTCTTGACTGCGCAGGAAAAGGTCTTGTTTTTCTTTAATGGGAGCCTTGCTGGGAATCAGCTTCAGGACGAAGGTCTGTCTTTTTATTTAGCTCTCAGTTGGAGTCCAGTTGACTAATACTGCAAGACAGTATTAATACTTTGCTGTCAGAGCTTGTCAATCCAGAGAAAGCAAGTCTGACTCACTGGAAAATATCCCCATGAGAAAGAG
>NW_020961912.1:0-5759 GCF_003031625.1 Empidonax traillii | reverse complement strand
GAGTTAGAAATTAAGATAAAAATTTAAAAAAAATGAAAATAAAAATAAGAATAGAAATCCAAAATTATAATAAAAATTAAAAATAATATAAAAATAAAAATTAGAATTAAAATTTAAAAAAAGAAAATGAAATGAAAATTTAAAAAATTAAAAATTAAAAAAAAAATTAAGTAAAATTAAAATTAAAAATTAAAAAGAAAAATAAAATATAGAAATAAAAATAAAAATGAAGATGAAAATGAAAATATCAGAAGGAAAATAAAAAAAATACAGTTAAAAAATTATTATGAAATTAAAAATAAAAGTAGAATTAGAAATTAAAATAAAAATTTAAAAAAAATGAAAATAAAAATAAGAATAGAAATAAAAATTATAATAAAAATTAAAAATATAATAAAAATAAAAATTAGAATTAAAATTTAAATTAAAAATGAAAATGAAATGAAAATTTAAAAAATTAAAAATGAAAAAAAAATTAAAGTAAAATTAAAATTAAAAATTAAAAATAAAAATAAATAGATATAAAATTTAAAATAAAAATATAGAGGAAATAAAAGTTTAAAAATAGTAATAAAAATTTAAATGAAGACGAAAATTAAAATAAAGGAGAAATAAAATTTAAAGAAACAGAAATAGAAAATGAAAATAAAAATAAAAATAAAAATGGAAAAATTACAATATAAATAAAATTGAGAATAAAAATAAAAAATAAAAAATAAAAAATGAAAATTTGAAAAATTAAAAATGAAAATGACAATAAAAATAAAAAATAAAAATGACAGTAAAAAATAAAATAGAAATGAAATGGATATTTAAAAAATTAAAAATAAAATTAAAATTAAAACTAAAATTAAAATTATAATTAAAATTAAATTGAAATTAAAAATAAAATTAAATAAAATTTAAAATAAAATAAAACTATAAGAAAAATAAAATTTTAAAAATAATAATAAAAATTGAAATGAAAACGAAAATTAAAATAAAATAGAAATAAAAATAAACAGAAATAGAAATGAAAATAAAAATAAAAATGGAAAAATGACAATATAAAAAAATTACAATAAAAATAGAAAACAAAATAGAAATTAAAATTAAAATAAAAACGAAATGAAAATAAAAATTTTAAAATAAAAATAAAAATAATAATGCGAAAAGTTATAATATAAATGAAAATGACAATAAAAATAAAACATAAAATAAAAATGACAATAAAAACAAAAATAAAATAGAAATGAAATGAAAATTAAAAAATTAAAAATGAAAAGAAAAATAAAAACGGAAGAAATTACAATAAAAATAAAAATGACAATAAAAATAAAAATGACAATAAAAATAAAAAATATAATAAAAATGAAATGAAAATTTAAAAAATTAAAAATTAAAATAAAAATGGAAAAATGATAATATAAATATAATAATATAAATAAAAATGACGATAAAAATAAAAATAAAACTTACAATAAAAATAAAAACAAAATGAAAATTCAAAAAATTAAAAATGAAATTAAAATAAAAAAATTAAAAATGAAATTAAAATAAAAAAATTAAAATGAAAATGAAAATTAAAATTAAAATAAAATTAAAAATAAATTAAAATTAAAATAAAATTAAAATTTAAAATGAAATTAAAATGAAATTAAAATGAAATTAAAATTAAATTAAAATTAAATTAAAATTAAATTAAAATTAAAAATAAAATTAAAAATAAAACTAAAATTAAAAACAAAACTAAAATTAAAAACAAAAAAAAAATTAAAAATAAAAATTTAAAATAAAAATACAAGAGAAATAAAATTTTTAAAATAAAAATAAAAATTCAAATGAAAACGAAAATTAAAATAAAATAGAAATAAAATTAAACAAAATAAAAGCTCAAACTGAAGCTGAAGCTGATTGTACCTTCCATGTTGAACTGTGCTCCACCCGATGCATCGACGGCACCGGCTGCCCCTCCCTCTCCACGCTGACCCCGCCCACGGGCCCGGCCACGCCCAGCACGATGACGTCAGAGAATCGCAGCCCGTTGGGGTCCACGTAACCCCCGTGAAGCACCCGCAGCTCCAGAACGTTCTGGAAAAAAGCGGGAACGCAGAAAAACATCAGAGGGGAAAAATTCCCCGGGTTTAGTTGCAGTTTTCTTTTTATTTTTCCTTCTTAATTATTAATTTTTTAATTGTTATTTTTATTTTAATTTTTATTTTTAGTTTTATATTTATTTTAATTTTTTAATTTTTTAATTTTTTATTTTTTTAATTTTTTAATTTTTAAATTTTTAAATTTTTAATTTTTTAATTTTTTAATTTTTTAATATTTTAATTTTTTAAATTTTTATTTTTATTTTTATTTTTATTTTTATCTGCTTTTATTTTTTATTTTTATTTTTATTTTATTTTTTATTTTTGTTTTTATATTTATGTCCATTTTCATTTTATTTTTTTTACTTTTATTTTTTATTTTATTTATTTTCCTTTTTTATTTTATTTATTTTCCTTTTTTATTTTTCATTTATATATATTTTTATTTTTATTTTATATTTTTATTTATATTTTTTATTTACATTTTTATTTTTTAATTTTTATTTTTCTTTTTATTTTATTTTTATTTTTATTCTTACTTTCATTTTATTTATTTTCATTTTTATTTTTAATGTTATTTTTACCTTAATTTTTGTTTTTATTTTTATTCTCATTTTTATTTTCATTTCATTTTATTTATTTGCATTTTTATTTTTATTTTCATTTTTATTTTTATTTTTATTTTTATTTTTTTTCATTTTATTTATTTTCATTTTTATTTTTTTATTTTCATTTTCATTTTTATTTTTATTTTTATTTCATTTTATTTATTTTTATATTTTTATTTTTATTTTTATTTTTATTCTTATTTTTATTTTTTATTGAAATATAATTTTATTTTTACTTTTATCTTTTTTAAAACTATTTTTATTTTTATTTTATTTCCCCAACCCCTTTGAAGGTTTTTTTATTAATATTTTAATTTTTTTAACACTTTTATAATACATTATTAACAATTCATTCGTGTAACTCATTATGAATTCGAAATTAATATATAATATATTATAATTTATAATTATCTGCATATTCTTAACTAAATAAAAAAGTAATTAATTAAATATTTAATGATATGTTTACTACTAATATAATAATTTATAATAATTTATATTAACTTATATTAACTTATATTAATTTATAATAATTTATAATAATTTATATTAATTTATAATAATTTATATTAATTTATATTAATTTATATTAATTTATATTAATTTATATTAATTTATATTAATTTATATTAATTTATATTAATTTATATTAATTTATATTAATTTATATTATATTATATTATATTATATTATATTATATTATATTATATTATATATTTTATTTTATTATATTTTATTATATTTTATGATATTTTATTATATTTTATTATATTTTATTATATTTTATTATATTTTATTATATTTTATTATATCTTATTAATAAATTACTGATAAAATCCATATTCATTAATATGTAAATCAGGACTAAACAAGGATTAAAAGGGTTAAAAAAAAGAGGTTAAAAAGGCCAATTTTGGGTCAAATCTACCCCAAATTTCCCCCCCCCCCCAGTTGGTCACGTGACTCACGGTGTCAGCGGTGAATTCCATCAGCAGGTACCGGCCGGACTCCACCGTGTCTGGGGATTCAAAAGGCAAATGAAACAATATCAGGAAAAGAAAATAGAAATAAAAATGTTAAAATTAAAAATTTAAACTTTGGAATTTGAATTTGAAAAAATTTCGAATTTCAATTTGAAACTTTGAAATTTGAAAATTTGAAAATTGGAAATTAAAAAAAATTTTGAAATTTGAAAATTGAAATTTGAAATTTATCAGTTAAAATTTGGAATTTGGTACTTGTAATTTAACATTTGAAATTTAGAATTTAAAATTTGAAATTTGGTACTCGTCCTTTGAAATTTCAAATTTTAAAGAAAAACTGGAATTTAAAATTTGAAATCTGCAATTTGGAATTTGAAATCTGAAATTTGAAATTTGAAATTTAAACATTTAGATTTAAAACATAAAAATTGGAATTTGGAATTTGAAATTTGAAATTTTTAAATTTGAAATTTGAGATTTGAAATTTAAACATTTAAATTTAAAATTAGGAATTTGAAATTTTTAGTTTAAAATTTGAAAATTTGAAATATTAATATTGTACATTTAAAATTGAAATTTTAAATTTTAAACTTAGGAATTTGAAATTTGAAATTTGAAATTTGAAACAATAAATTTGAGATTTGGAATTTGGAAATTGAAAATTGAAATTCAAAAATTAAATTCAAAATTTAAAATTGGAAATATATATAATTTAAAATATAGGTCAAGTGAAAATAAAAATTAAAAAATTAAAATTGAACAATAAAATTGCACTGGGTGCGCCAAATAATTATGCAAATGGGGGTCTTTGATCACTGTGCAAGCCAATCAATTATGCAAATGAGGGGCAATGGTGACTGGGTGAATCAATTACATAAACGAGGGGCGGTGGCCACTGGGTGAGTCAATTAATTATTCAAATGAGGAGTTGTGGCCACTTTTCAAGCCAAGTAATTATGCAAACGAGGGGTGGTGGCCACTGGGTGAGTCAATTACTATGCAGATGAGGGGCTGTGACCACCAGACAAGACAATTAATTATGCAAATGAGGAGCTGTGGCCACTTTTTAAGTCAATTGTTTATGCAAATGAGGGTCTGTGGCCACTGAGCCAACCAATTAACTATGCAAATGAGCGGTGGAGGTCACTGGGATCGCCAATTCATTATGCAAATGAGGGGTGGTGCCCGCAGAATGACTCAAATAATCACGCAAATGAGAGGTTGTGGCCACTGGGGGAATCGATTAATTATGCAAATGAGGGTCTGTGGCCACTTCTAGAGCCAATTAATTATGCAAACAAAGGGTGGGGGCCACTGGGCCAGTCAATCAATTATGCAAATGAGGGGCTGTGGCGACTGGGTGAATGAATTAATTATACATATGGGGGGGGTCAATCAATTATGCAAATGAGGGGTGGTAGCCAATAGTTGACTCAATCAGTTATGCAAATAAGGGTCTATGGTCCCTGGGCAGGTCAATCGATTATGCAAATGAGGGGGCGGGGCCTCACCGATGCCGACTCCGTCGTCCCAGAAGAGGCTCCCGCGGGCGCGGTGGGCGTCGTCCAGAGCCACCGTCAGGAGCAGCGGGTTCTTCCGGCTGGAAAATCGGGAATGGGGCGGGAAATTTGGGAATTGGGGGGGCGTGGCTGCCATTGACGGGTGGGCGTGGCTTCCATTGACCTGGGTGGGTGTGTCTGATCTCCCCTGGGGGGGTGTGGCTTCCATTTAGCTGGGTGGGTGTGTCTGATCTCCCCTGAGTGGGTGTGTCTGATACCACCTGAGTGGGTGTGTCTGATATCCCCTGGGTGGGCGTGGCTTCCATCTACCTGGGTGGGTGTGTCTGATATCCCCTGGGTGGGCGTGGCTTCCATTTACCTGGGTGGTCATGTCTGATCTCCCCTGGGTGGGTGTGGCTTCCATCTACCTGGGTGGGTGTGTCTGACCTCACATGGGTGGGCGTGGCTTCCTTTTACCTGGGTGGGCGTGTCTGATCTCCCCTGAGTGGGTGTGGCTTCCATTTACCTGGGTGGGTGTGTCTGATCTCCCCTGGGTGGGTGTGTCTGATCTCCCCTGGGTGGGTGTGGCTTCCT
>NW_020961911.1:3899-5759 GCF_003031625.1 Empidonax traillii | reverse complement strand
TTGTTCCCATTTTGCAGATGGGAAGGCAAAGGCATCAATGCACCAAAGGTCTGGACCGAGGTCACCCTCAGACCTGCACTCAGCAATTTGGGTGCCAGCCTAATTGGGCAGAATAGATGTAAGGAGAGCAGCTAAGTGTGTGCTGGATTTGGGTAATAATCATTGCCAGGTGAAAAGAAAAAAAAAAAAAAAAAAAAAAGCACATAGGAAAACTGTGGTGGGAGGGGGAAAAAAAAGTAAGAATGTGTTGTTTTGAAATTTACCCAAATATAGCTTTTCAACTCAGGTTTTGAAAGCAGAGCAACATGTTTGTTCTGAGTCCATCAAACATTTCTGTTAATTAGAAATGATTTCTTTGTTCATTTCCTTTAGTTCCTCCGGGATAACTTTATTTCTTTATGCCTTGGGTGGATTCAGAGCTCGCTGAGTGGGTTCTGGAGAACGAGCTGCAGCCAGAGGGTTCAGCTGAGCTCCAAAACTGCTCAGTCCCCTGGGGGCACAGATGTCCCTGTCCTGGACTAGCCAGGAGGGATGCAGCCACATGCCTCGCAGCCCTGGGAAATCCCAAATGCCTTCTTGCAGCTGTTTTCCTAAAATACTTATGAAGCAAAGGATAAATTCGCTTGTTGGCGGCTGTTGGGGTGTCAGTTAAAGGGAGATTCAGGACAGAAATATCCCATCCTCATCCCAAGCTGAGGGAGACACTGGGCTCGTTGGTTTTTGCTCGGTGCTTGTGCAAAAATCAGATGATTTAGCTCCTTCTGAGGTCAGGGTTACTGCAAACAACATCCCTTTTAAAGGAACACCGTCCTTAGTCATGTTTTCTTCAGCACATTCCTAAAGAGGAGAGTGATGGGATGCCTTCAGCAGATAATGTGGGAATATGGTTGAGTTAAAAGCTCCTCAACACTTGTAGTTTAGTCATACAGAGCAGAAAATGAAGAGAGATCAGTGGCTAAAAGCTGTAGAAAGTTTGTCCTGGTGGTGTCTGTGCTCAGCTCCCATCCCTTGCTGGGTGAGGGAACTCCTTCCAGAGCACGATGGATGTGGCTTTGTGCACCAAACCCACTATTCCTGCTCTTTCTGGTGCTGCTCTGAATGGAAATGATGGAGGATAAGAGGGATGTGCATGGAGAGGGATGTGGTGGCTGTCTCTGTGATTACAGTCTGCGTTGAGCTGGAACAAGTAGGTGAGAGAAATGGGGGAAAGAAAGACAGGAGAGAGGGGGGAATGATCAGGGTTTTGTGTCTGGATTTGGATGCCAGGTGTTTGGTGTCTGCTCTGGTCCCAGGTCTGTAGCAGGTTGAGGGAATTAATGTGTGGATGCATCATCCTTTCAGGATCTGTGCACACCCAGTGTAGAGTGTCCCTTATCCAGGCACTCCCTGAGATGATGGTTTAATGCAAAAAGGAGTCTTGAGGGAAAAGAATCCAGGGAACTGGCGTGTCCTGGG
Source organism: Empidonax traillii (assembly GCF_003031625.1). Classification (NCBI taxonomy): domain Eukaryota; kingdom Metazoa; phylum Chordata; class Aves; order Passeriformes; family Tyrannidae; genus Empidonax; species Empidonax traillii. The sequence continues at coordinate 4,304 of NW_020961911.1, read as the reverse complement.
CATCCAGGGATGGTGAGAGCATGCCCAGTAGAATGGCATAGACACTGAGAGGAGGAGCAGATGAAATCCTGGGATGTGGAGGAGTTTGTGGCCAATGGTGCCAAAAAGCTGCCGGTGGGTTAGATGGAAGTCCAAAGTATTGGGCTCAAAGTATTCTTGGGCTGGCCTGGCACTCAAAAACAGACCTTTAGCCCTGAGTTAGTGGGGAAAGAGATTGTTTTGAACAAAGCTGAGCATTTTACTTTAAACATTAAAAAATGCTTACAAGTTTAACACAGTGAATGCGAAATAAGTAAATGAATGCAAAATAAGAAACACCTTTTTGTTTACAGGACGTCAAAAATAAGTGCTATTTCTTTGGGAAGCTTACCTTTGCAACCCTTTTTTTCTTTTCTTTTCTTTTTT
>NW_020961911.1:0-3109 GCF_003031625.1 Empidonax traillii | reverse complement strand
GGTCTGGGGGAAACGAGGGATCACGGGGGAAACTGTGGCAGACTGGAAGAACATGAGGAAAACTCCTTGGCCTGGGTGGGAACAGGACGGTATCAGGTAGGGGGTCTGCTCAGGTAGGATCAGGTACCCTGAGCTCGACATCTTTTGGGGGTTCTGTGAGCTGCTGAAGGGGAAAAAAAAAATGTCTCTGGTTGGGATGCACAGGCAAGATTGCTTCTCGGTCTCAGAGATTTCGTGCGAAAAACACCCACTCATGCTAAAAAGCTTGGATCGCTCCCTGGTTCGCCTCTCAGCAGCAGGCAGAGCTGCTGGTGCCTTCCCAGGGAGGGGAGCAGAGAGCAGGGTGAGCCAAGGGGCTGAAGCCTGGGGCTGCCCCACCAGTGGGCTCCAGTGTGGGGACAAAAAAATTCCGCTTTGCAGGCGGCTGGAGCACGAGGGGTCGGCGGGACTGTGCCCGTCCCCGTGCAGGGCTGCTCCCTCCATCCCGGGCGCCAGCTGGTGCTGGGAGGGATGCTGGGGGGTGGAGGTCGATGCCTGCATTTAACTCCCTGGCTGCGGAGTGAAACCCGCAGAAGAGCAAGTGTGCGTGTGTCAGTCAGCATCCTGAACCAATGGGTGCCTGGTAGGAGGTCTGCTCTGCCAGTGCACGCACGGAGCCTGGTGCTCCTTCTGCTAGTTGTGTGCGTGTGTGTGTGTGTGTGTGCGTGTGCAAGGGGAAAGCAGAGACACTGACTGCCTGCTCCCATCTCTCTCTCTCTCTCCAGCTCACTAACTCAGTCTCCCTCCCTCTGCAAACATTGGATTTAAACCTGCTCAGAATTCAGCGCAGACGAAAGCAGCAGCGGCGGCGGCAGCAGCAGCAGCAAGCAGCAAAGCAAATCAGCCGCTCACCCACCGCGGCTCCAAGATGTACCATCCTGCCTGCTGGATCGTCTTCACGGCCACCACTGCCCTGCTCTTCATCCCAGGTAGTGCCAACAGCTTTTTTCTCCAGCGGGTTGGGGGGGTTGTGGGCTCGCAGGGTGGGAAAGCCGAGCGGTGTGTGCGCTGGGGGACCCGGACTTCATGCACATTGCGCACGGGCGCGCACACGCAGCCAGGCAGCCGAGTTGCTCTGCAGCAGGGAATTGCCCAGGGCTCACAGTGAGGGGGTTTTAGAGAGCTGTGCTGGACCCCCAGGTGGGCACTGAGGCGAGCAGTGCCGGTACCTGCAGCGAGGGGCTGGCTGGGGTTGCACAGCTGGGCAGGGTCCGTCCCCTCGGCTCTAAATGGTGAGGGTCACGCAGTTTTTTTCTCCCCTCAGAGTTGGGCACCTGCTGTGCCCTCCCTCGTTTGAGAGCTGTCATGCTGTTCCCTGTGCTTCCCTGCTTCCTGCCGGGCAGACTCGGGTGCCTGCCCCTCGCCCCCTTTTTGCAAAGTGAAAATGCCCCTCTCCTCCCCCCCCACCCCAATCTGGGCACACGGGGGGACCGTGTTGGTGCCGCCACCTCCATGAACCGAGCAGGTTGCTCCTGAAATGGGGGTTGGCCTCGTCCCCATGGCTTGCCAGGGGAGGATGGAGGGGGAGATGCTGGGGTTGGATCCAGGCTGGTGCTGGCGGGGCAGCGAGCGCAGCCCTGCGCTGCTTCCTCGGGAGGGCGATGGGGGAGGACACGGCGCTGAACGCCGGGGGGGAGGAAGTCACCGGGGTGTTTTTGATGATGATGATGTGCACTTTTAGCAGCTGAAAAGATCGCTGTCCCTGTGCAAGCAGATGGGGACTGGGTGGCGAGGCTCGGATCTGATCTTAACCCAACATGTGTTTTCCCTGACTGCCGGCGAGAATTCTGTTGGACTCGGGAGGGCAGGGACAGGCATGGCTGGAATTTCAGCAGCTTCCCATGGTTTAGTTACAGCGCTTTGCTCTGAGGGGTTGGTGTGTGTGGCTGGGGAGAGAGGTGGGCTGTATCACAGCTGGAAAGCAGCCCTTTCCACAACTGTGCTGAACACGAGGGCTAAAACTTGCTTGTGGAGGCTCGTGCCGTGGGACCATCCACATCCTGCTGTCACGCTGCAGCTGGGGTGATCAGGTTCCCTGGACTGGGGCTGGGTGCCACTGATGTCTGTGGGATTGCAGGAGGATAGGATGTATGTTAGCCCCCGGGATCAGTGCTGCTCAAGAGCATTGGGTGGTGGGGGACCCCCAACAGCAGAGCCTTGAGCTCCTCAGCAGCACCTGAAACCAAAATGGTGCACCTATAGTTCAGCACGTGAGCACGAGGATGATGGTGTGTGGCTGCGAGAGCTGCCTGACTTTTGTGAGTGCAAAGGGTTTTTTTTAATTGAAAATAAGCTCTTGAGCAAGACAGGGGACAGAGCAAGATTGGTGTGGGGGCAGCAGTGCCTCACCAGCGCTGAGCTGAGTAGAGCCTTGGCTCTTTCACGAGGTTCTCTGGGTTGAAATTGCAAAGAAATGGAGGGAAGGCAGCCGTGCAGGCCAAGTGGGAGGACGTGTGACACTTGATGGGCTCTCATCAAGATGTTCTTAAGCTGCAGGGGCTGGCAGGGACCTGACACGGTGCCTTTGCTGTTTGCCAGTGCCCTGCTGCAGTTTCCTCGGGACGGGGCTGTTTGGCCCACAGCCTGCGCTGGCTCTGGCCTCTGTGTGTGCCAGGGAAGGAGAATGCCTGTGCATTTAAGCCCCCAGTAACTTAGGAGAGGCTTCTTGATCCGCATTTATGCAGTTGTAGCTTTCCCTTCTTACTTTATTAAGCAGCAATATCTGCTTTGCTTTGCGTGTCCCCTGAACCAAACCAGCCCAGCACTTGGCCTGTCTGGGTTCAGCCTTTAATCCATCAGCAGAATCCTTCTGCCTGCATTAGAGGAAGGGAAATATTCCAGTGTGCTGGGCTGCTTGGTGTTTTGCCTTCCTGCCCCACACTGCTCACCTTCTGCCTCAAAGCAGTGGGTTTGAAAGTCTCCTATCCTTTTTATTTTTCCAAGGCTTGCAGAGGTTGGATGTTTTCCCTCCCTGCCCAACCTGCCCCAGCATTGATTTCAGTCATGGTTTCACTGCCATGGGCTGGAACAGAAGTCAGGTTGGCAAAGTCATGGATGGCTGAGGGAAGCC
>NW_020961910.1:0-5761 GCF_003031625.1 Empidonax traillii | reverse complement strand
TATGGTAGTCCTCATTATACCTAAGTATGAAATTAGTGCTCCCTCTTTTAACATATTGAAACAGAGTAAGTTGCCAAAGAAAATGGCATTTTCCAGACCTAAAGGAGTTTGTCTTTTCTCTAGAAGCAGGTAAAATGTTGACCTTTCTGTAGTAGCCATCATAATATATCAGAGGAACCCAGACACCTATTGAATGTACCGACAGTATATCATCATCACACAGTTTACATTTTGAAGCATATTTATCACAACTGAGTCAAACAGGGCAAAATTCCCAAACCAATCTATAATTTACAATCCAGCATTTGGGACCCTGGCAACTCAGTAATTATTTGGCTTCTACTCGTGTGTGTATGCATATGTGTTTATTATTTTATTTATTTATGTGAGATGTGTGCACACGAGTTTTATTTTGGAGGCTTATGTTATAAAAGCTCTGCATGTGATTTATTAAAAACAAACGATGTAGCAAAAAGAAGATTATATTCCCTCATAATGGGATGGGGTGCTTGCCAGAGCCTGGAAGTGGAATACTAACTGGTAGCTTTGCAAGAGCTGCTAGTTGAAGAGCTGTTAAATATAAGCTGGCTTTGCTCCCCTTTTAGCATGGGAGACTATTTTCTTTCATTTTAAGTTATTTTATAGCTTTTGAATTTTAGATTATTTTTTTTTCCCTGATCTCCTTAGGATTCATCCTCTGGACCCTTTTCAATGCAGTCCATTGAAAAAGCAGATGAGAGGATTCGGTCTAATGGGACAAGCGTGCTGTGGCCAAGGCTTCAAATTGCTGCTTCCTAATGGACAGATGTTGATTTAAATATGAGGAAAGGCACTTGTTTCCTCAAGGTGATCAGCCATGCAGCTGGAAAGGGTGCCCAGAAAGGAGACATCTGGAACTGGGCTGCAACATAATAACTTGGTGTCACTAAGGGACACAAACAGGTTCAACTGTTCCAATTCTGCATTCGCAGGAGGAGCAGACCTTGTTGAGAAACCTCTGATGGGAACAAGGGGAAAGGATGTCATCAGAATAATACTCAGGTGAATGTGTTTTGGGAATAACTTTTAGCCTTGCACCCGTCCTTAACACACTGCAGTCTGAAGGCTTAGGGGGAGTTTTCCTTCTGTCTTCAACGCTGATGGAGTCTCACCTTGAATACTGTGTACAGATCTGGGCCCCAAAATTTAAGAAGGTTGTGGATATCCTTGAATGTGTCCAGAGGAGGACAACAGAACTGGTGAAAGGCCGGGAAGAAATGTTGTATACGGAGCAGCTTAGGACTCTGTGCTTCTCCTGGCTGCAGAAAAGGAGGCTGAGAGGTGACCTCTACATTTACCCGAGGGAAGGAGTTGCAGAGGAAGGTGCAGAGCTCTTCTCCTTGGTATCCAGGGATAGGATGCATGGAAATGGTTCAAAGCTGTGCCAGGGGAAGTTTAGAATGGACAACAGGAAGCATTTCTTTACCAAGAATGTGGTCCAACTCTGGAACAGGTTTCCGAGAGAGGTCATTAATGCCCCAAGCCTGTCAGCGCTTAAGAGGCATTTGGATAATGTTTCAGACAGCACACTTTAACTTGGTCAGACCTGAATTTGTCAGGACTAGCTGTTCATTGTAGATCCCTTCCAGTTGAAATACTGTATTCTATTATTTCTGTTCTAATTGAATCACATAGTTGGGGAGTTATAGCTATGACAGCATTCCATTCTTTTTGTATATGAAAAAAGTTAAAAGGGATCCTTTTCTTTACCTCGTTTTTTAAAAAATTTTTATTTTGTTTTTCTCCCGAAGTCTACCATGCTTTCTTTTGGCTGAGTCAAAAATAAGACCAGATCATGTAATAATCAGCATTATAGAGCACTGAATATCACTGGTTTCAGTGGTGTCTTTCTCAGAGGAAATCCATTGCAGTCCCATTGTCAGAAACTACTTGTTACAAGTACCTTTAGGGAAAGAGTGACAGGTATAAGAAGGCATGGTGATTCTCAGTAATGGAATGTCTAGAAGTGAGGCACTTGGATCCAACAGTGGAATGTCACTGCTGAGATAGATATCTCTGTTCTCTGGATTGACTGCCCACAATGTTTTGTTCACAAGTATCAGAACTTTTAGAGCAGTGACACCTAGGGCAGATGAGAATACCACCTACAAAAGAGAAGGCTGTCGCTGAAATATATTCCCTTCCTTGAGATAAGTTCTTTTTCTTAAGTTTGACCCTCACATCACGACTCAGAAGGTGAACTTTAACCTACTTTACCTGCACAGCTATCTTAAATATATGTTATATGAATTCTATGTATGTGGCTGACAATAATTTGGGATTTTTTTTTTTTTTTAATGGCAGAAGATACTATAATATCTCTTTTTGAACTCCCTCTTGCTTCTAGATCTGTGAATTCATGCTCCTCAGAAGCTGGCTAGAGCGTTATGTGTATCAAGAAAACAAAAACCAGCAGGATGGAGCTCCAAGCAGTCTGATCTAGTGGAAGGTGTCTCTGCCCATGGCAGAGGGGTTGGAAATAGATGTTCCTTAAGGTCCCTTCTACTCCAAGCAATTCTGTGATTCTATAAAAAGGAGAAAAGATGTCCCCATGTAAAATTCAAAATGAGCTCACAGTGTGGACAAACATGCTACAGTAACAGAGCTAGGGAGAAAAAGGAAAAAAGGAATGAGAATAAAATAAGAAAGGTGAGATTGATATGTCTTGTTAACTAAGAGATAAAAACTCACAAAAAAGGAAGTATAGAGAATGAAATCCCCTTTATCTTGTACATACACACTTGATCAACCTAATGAGAAACTACCATATGACTGAAATGCCTTCTTTTGTATGATAATTCACACTATTATTTTGATTAAAATTCACCCCTGTAACAAGGAATAAAATTAAAAGCAAAAAGAAAGAATGCAAATATAAATCAGAATAACTTTCTTTTGCCTCACTCTACATATTTGTAAAAAAGGATGAAAATCATTCATACTTGCCCTGCATGGGACATACAGAGTCTTAATTTAACTGAGATATTTCAGAGGAAGTAGCAGGAAAAAAGCTTATTACTGTGATTGCTATTATTATCATTATAGCTATCATAATAGTCTCCATCAGTATCAAATACATGACAAAATGGTGTTAGCCAATCATTTTGATAGCTATGTTTAACAGGATGAGGAGTAAACAGGAAAAATAAATCTCACCATCTGTTTAATGCTATGCTTTTGCTTAGAATTATAGTGATGAGATAACACTGAATTACTGTACTTCCAAAAATGCTCCTTGTAAAGCATTAACTAGCAAACCATATATATTAATTACCTGTGCAAAATACGATTCCAAAGGTGACACAATGAACACTTTTTTAAAGTTGCTATTAAAATAGCTTTAATAGATTAATTTTTGACTTTCTTTTATTTATTTATTCTACTCTGAAAACAAACAAACAAAAAAACAAACAAACAAAAAGGGTGTTATCATCTTCATGGAGATGAATAGAAAAGTTCAACAGAATTTAAATTGGAAGTCCTACTAGTATAGAACTGTGCCTCCGAGTTAATTAACTCATGCATTCATCTCACCAAGGGTTTATCTTCTCACAATAATATGTGATAAATAATAAGATGATCAGTTTCAAAATATAGTAAGATAAATTTCTCTGATTTATTGATTTAAAATATAGCTACATTAAGATCTCTTATCAGGACCTAAATCTTCACAAAGTCACCTTAAGATCTTAAATTGTTCAGGGGTTTTGTTGGCCTAATGCTTTCTGTCATGCTTAATCAAACAATCAATTTTAACAGAAGCTGATTGTCCAAATAAGTTTAGGTTAAATTCCAGGTATTAGATGACATCTGCTAGTTACCAGAAATAACAAATTGCCAAGGCTGGTTTTAACTTGATGATAGCAGCAGACCTGACAGAAGTGTACTCTAAAGTGTGGCACACCTAAAGGTGTGGGATGGGGGTCAGGTTCTGTGGAAGGCTATAAAGATACTTAACAAATATTCTGTGAAATGGATAATGACATCTATCATCAGCTCCATTGGTGTAAATTAGAACTTTTGATGGATGTACACTGGAATAAAATTTAAATAGATAAGAGCAGAATTGTCCTCCCTGGCTGACTGAAATTTTAAACACTTACCATGGAGGAATTGCAAGTAAGCTGAGATAACAGTTTTATGTTTTATGTTACACTTTTGCAACCTAAGTCCCCAGATTCCTGATCTGTAGAGATCAGTACTAAATTTTGTTCAGCTTAGTATCAGGAAATCTGAGTTATGATCCACACAGAATTATATGTAAGTATGTTGTTTAAATAGAAAGCATATGGGTACACTTTGACTTCTATCTGTCTGCCTATCAGTCTCTGTTTTATCAGAATTTCACATAAATATATGGATGTTGTAACCAACACTTCCAAAATTCAATAAATTCAGTCCAAATATCTCCTAATAGCCAGGAGATTGTGGCGACCACTGCATAAAAAGGGTTACTATCAGTTGTCATTTTGAGCATGTCCTCCTACAATGTCAGATCTCAGCAGCAGAATTACAACCCAACCCAAGCAAATATAGTCTGAATCAAGGCGAAGCATTGCCTACCAGGAATTGTGATTTCCTTCTAAGACCATCATAGTCTAGAGCCCAAGTCCCTGACATCCAATGGTGGGTGAGCAATTGGCTCACAGGTCGAGCACAGAGGGTTATAGTGAACAGGGCGACATCAGACTGGTGATCTGCCACTAGTGGAGTTCCACAGGGCCCAACACAATTTATTCCTAAATTATATCAACATATGTAGAGGAAGGTCTGTTTCATTCTTAATATTGTTAAGGGGTAGTCAATCATAGAGAGAGTATAACAATAATTTCTATTTCAGTTGAACCTCCATTTTAACATTTATTAGTTTTTTTATTTTGTTACAAAAATGAAACCATCTGATATAAAATTTACTTACTAGATCATTCATGAAGATTTCTGATTTCTTAGGAACTCTAAGTGTAAGTTAAATTCCTCTTGAAGTTGAAACACTAATAAACCTGAGAAAGAGGTTCTAGCCAGCAGACCTATCACTATTATGTAGTACTTGCAAATTTTGGATTATTTAGTTTTTCTTTTAGTTGACAAGATTTTGAAAAAAAAATTCATTAAGTTTGGAGCTAGGCTAAAAAAAAAAATATTTGGTAGATTGAAATTATTAAAATAAAATTGAAAAATGTAATTTACCTTATGGAGGAGGAGTGTTGAATTATATTAGTACCATAAAGAAGAGCAAGTACATGCATTTTGTATTGTCTGTCCAATTTTTTTTTTTTTTTAAATGTCTTTAAACAACTCAGAAGCTTGTCCCCCAAATATTTTGTTTGTTTGTTTAAAATTTTGACCAGGAATTCTTACCAACAATCATGACCAACATTCCTCCACCTCTGACATATCTTTTTGGTAGCTTTCTATTAGAAATCAAGCATCCAAACCATCCACCCCTTTTACTATCAAAAAAACCCTCTTGCTCTCAGATTTAGTGTAATTACCTGAGTGACTTTCTCATATCAGCGCTGACATTCTTCAACTGCTCTGGATATTGCTGTTTGTGACAACTAGGCAAGAGGGGACAATTCACATGTTCTGGTAACAATGCTCGAATCTCATATTTCACTTCCCTGCATCTCTTTGTTTTTTCTCCATCTTTCCCCTATTTCTCCCTCCCCTTCACCTCCCTTCCCCAGAGACAAAACCTTTTACATTATTCAGGTCTCCATTA
>NW_020961909.1:0-5764 GCF_003031625.1 Empidonax traillii | reverse complement strand
AAAAAAAAAAAAAAAAAAAAAAAAAAAAAGACAAGAAAGAAAGGTTTTTGTGGTTATAATGCTCCACTCTATAGTGCTTGAAAATTGAGGTTCTGGCTTTAGGTTGCAATTCATGGTGCTGCATATAATGCCTTTGGATGTAGTTCCATATTGCAATACCTCTGCTGGCAAAGCTGGTTTGAGAGGTTCCCATTCTGAAGGTTAGGTTCCCACCCCCACCCATCTGAGTTTTCCCTTCTCTCAGTTGTGTTGATTGTTTGTAAAGCCATGCCACAAAATGGTATGAGTGATCAAGCAGTAGCACAGCCCTGCAGAGACCTGTACATGCCCAGCTGCAGGGATGAGTGGGTTAAGGAAAGTAAGGGATTAAGAGAAGGTGGCTTATGGAGTGTGAGACCTTCTTTAACCAGGATTGACCCTAGTGACAGTGACAGGGGACACTGCACAAGTAGCAAACACTTGTTGGAGGGGTAGTAGGGAAGAATTGATGTATGATTTCAGGGCAAGGAATGAATTTATCTTCTTTTTTCAGAGCCTTATTTTGGAGCATTCGGTTCCCTGATGTGGTTCTCAGCACAGTAAAAGTGGTAATGGCTTGGGTGAGCAAACAGTTCACCCTGATGTGTAGGGAGGAATCCCTTAAGCAAATACAACTGCTGATTGTCTTGTATGTGGAAACCATAGGGTAGGCTCCCTGTGGGAAGCAGTCGGTGGAGCTGACTGCCTGAGGCAAACCACCAGGAACAAGCAGCATCGCTCTGCAGCCCACCATCAGGACACGTGTCAGAGAGAGCCCAGGGCTGATTCTCCACCAGGGTCCTCTGCTCTCTGTGAGTCACTGAGGGTAAGGGTATAGTGGATTGCTCCCCTGCAATCACTCATTCAAATCCTGCTTGTGTCATATTTTAGTGTGGGGGAGAGGATTGGGTCTGTCTAGCTACTACCAATCTTTTGAGATATTACCTCACTGATACAAGCCGCAAAAGTGGTTTTCTAACACAATAGGTGGGTGCTCATATTATTATGGTGCTTAATCACAGTTTACATGACAGTTTATTGCACTTGGAACTATTATATCAAATCCATAATTTAAAAGTGCCATATGTTTAGAATTATTAAATTAATGTTTCATTAAGGCAAGGGATAAGGTATGAGGGGGATTTTTTCTTATTTATTTGTCATTTTAAAAAACCCTGAAGCACTACTCAAAAAAACAAAAAACAAAACAAAACAAAAAACAAAACAACAAAAAACCAACAAAAAAACCAAAACCACACACACAAAAAAAAAACAAACAAACAAACAAACAAACAAAACCCACTTAACCCTAGAAACATCCATTACAAACTACCTTAAATTTTAGGCTTTTATTCTTCAAGCACCTCACTATGGCAAAAAATAAAAGTAATCAAGCTCTTTACCCTCATCTGTACACAAATCCACCCCCTTGAAGAAAACAAATCTACCAGCATCATATCATTCACCACAATTTTACTGAAAACTTGCAGTATAGAGGTGATATATTCTTACCCATAGAATGAGCAATGTACATGATAGCACACTGGCTGCATCTTCAGGATCAGTCTCACAGAACAGAATCTCACAAGCAACTGGAAATTTCAGCCTTGTACTAATTTTCAGAATTTGCTAATGGTCTTGGGAAACTCTGAAACAAGATGATCCTCATATCCCACAACTCAGCAAGCCTGTTCTGCATAGCAAACTCCTTAAGTACACACTTGCCTTTATATATTTAGTATATACATATATAATATATATGTTTATTATAAATATACATAATACATACATACACACAGGTATGGATAAATATATGTATAAAAGGATCTTTTCCTTTATAAGTAATGGGGATTTTTAATTCTAGATTCACTGAATCAAGACCTAAGAGATGACAGAGAAAAAGCTGAATCAGAAAGACTTGATGGTTGAATTTTCCAGGGTCAGATCTTGCAATCAAAATTCTTTAAATATTTTTGGCACCAATGCATGTGGATTATCTCCCCAGCGCACCAAATTTCTGCATGAATGTTCACAGATTGGATTCCTTGGGCTTCTTTTATAGAGTTCCTGACTTGCATTGTAGTTTAAGGTTTTCTTGCATTAACACATTCAACAACATCTTTCAGATATTTAAATCCAGATTTTCTCTTGATCCTTAATTATATCCTTTCAAAACAAATTTCCATCTGTTCCTTAAAGTTTCCATCATGTTATCTTGGGAAAGAGACATAAAAAAATGCAGTGTATTTCCTTGATAACAAAAAAAAAAAAAAAAAAAAAAAATACAACTCCACTTTATAAAACCTACCCTTCAGTGACAAGGGTGAGCTAATACTGGCTTCTATGAAAAATGCCTTGAAAAACACACTTGTTCTTCAGTGGGTTTTTTTTACAATTTATTTTTAAAAATGAAATTAAAATCATAGAATCACAGAATGGTATGGTTTGGAAGTGACCTTTAAAGGTTATGTAGTTCCACACTCCCCCCTGCAATGAGCAGGGGCATCTTCAACTAGATTAGTTTGCTGAGAGGCCCATCCAAACTGACTGTGAAAGTTTCCAGGGATGGGGCATCTATCAAATTTCTGGGTAACCTGTTCCAGTGTCTCACCTCTCTCAATGTAAAAAACTTTATTTCTTATGTCTAGTCTGAATCTATCTTCTTTCAATTTAAACCCATTTTACTTTGTCCTATAACTACATGGCTTGTACTACATTGTATTACTACATGTCCTAGTACTACATGTACAAAGTCCCTCTCCGGCTCCCTTCTGAGTCCCTTTTAGTTACTGGAAGGTGCTATAGGGTCTCCCTGGTACCTTCTCTTTTCCAGGCCAAGCAGCCCCAACTCTCATCCTGTCTTTATAGGAGATTTGTTCCATCCCTCTGATCATCTTTGCGACATTCCTCTGGACTCACTCCAGTAGGTCTCACTTGCACTGAGGACCCCAGATGTGGATGCAGTCTTCCAGGTGAGGTCTCACCAGAGTGAAGCAGAGAGGCAGAATCACCTCCCTTGACCTGCTGTTCATGCTACTTTTACAATAAAGTAATTTCCTACGAGACATGGTTCTAAAGAAACCTGCAGGACCTGAAAAGGTAGTAACCAATGCAGAAAAGTTTAAGGGTTAAGGGTAAATGTGTGTGTAGAAATGCTTGGGGGCAAACTTACATACTCCAATATAATTCAATTCAGTTCAGTCTCGCTTTAGATTAAATGAGCTTTAAGTGAACATTATACTGACTTAATGCATTGCCTTTCAGTATTCGAGTGATCATTGTGGGAAAAATATTCAAGATGTATGCAATCTCTTGTCTGCTGTAGATTGACACAGTACGGATTAACAGAGGGCGTAGCGCACATGGTACTGAGCAGCATAAGTTTCCTTACTTATTTCAGTGAGGTCTTTATTCAGTTGCCCACTGACAATAATCAAGGATTAACATTTCCAGCTGTTGTAACCTAGAGGGCATGGCATTGATCTGCACAGTGGGTAAAGTCTTATATTACTGCCAAGTAGGGAAGGTTTTGGAAAAGTGCCCATCTATTGTTCCCCTTACAGGACAAAATCATGGAAAGTCTAGAGCCCAGGGAGACACAGATTCAGGGTCTGCAACGTACTGTGAGCAATGTCTTATTTATCATGTCTGTAAGAATTCATATTTCCATGGTAATAGTGAAAAATAGTAGCTCCCATATTTCCCAAACTTTTAATATAAAATTTGGACGGCAAACGAATTCCAGAGAAAGAACTATCAAACCTTAATGAAACAGAAAACAATGATAATTAGTATTTTCCAACTATCTACCATGATTGTCAGGCACATTGTTCTATGTGAAGTACAGATTACAACGCTTAAATAATAGCTTGTCCAATTCCAAAAATACACCTAGACTATGATAAATATTTGGTAGAAATCCAGACAAATCTTAAGTGGATATACTATGACCAATCATAAAATTGTATTTCCTGCTAAAAATGTCAATACGTGCTGTAAGTCACTTATTTAATGGTGAATAGTTTTGGGGGTTTTTTTTGTTCTATTCTAAGATACAGGAAATTACTGTAAACAAAACCTCTATGCCTCTGTTTGTGTGGTGTTCAAGTCAATGTTAAATCTGAAAACAAAGCAGATGCAATTCTACTAAATCTCACTCTGTTACAAGGCCCCAAGTCAATGGGTATAGTGGCTGGCTCACAAGATAGAGAGGTATAGGTCAATAAATTTACAGCTCAGAGGGAAATAGAAAGTATTTTGTAACATTCTTTGAAAAATTATAGAATGTGATGCACAATTAGAAGCAGAAAATACACATGACTAGATCTTCATCAGATGTAAACAAACATTTCTCGGAGGAACTGTACTGCATTTCCTGTTTTCTGGCTTTTGTTTTATTTTTAAGTTGAGCTGTCAAGTTAATCCTTACTCAAACATTCTCAAGTATTCAAAAACCTATCTCACTGTGTGATGGTCACCTTCATGAAAATCTCCTATGCTTCAAAATTTACAAAAACTTGATTATGACTATGGCACAGACCATTCCCTGTACTGCCATGGAGTGCCAGTATGCCGTTATTATTTAATAAAGCAGGATGTATGGATACTCAGTGCAAATTATCTGGTAAATGCTAGGAATAGTGAGGTGATAAAGGTTGCTGATGGCAAAATTATTCAGAATAATCAAATCTATAGTGAGCTGTGAAGAGCTGCAGAAAGCTTTCACATTACTGGAGAGACAGGGTGATAAAATTGCAAATGAAATTCAATGTTGATAAAAACCAAGTGCTAAGGAAAAAATAACCCTAACTCTATATTTACTAGTGGTACTCTACCTCACTGATACCAGCTGTCACTTTTTCAGAGATGATCTAATTGATACATATTTAAGTAAATTCTGAGCAATTGGTCTGTGCTTGTCTTTAGCTTTGAAAGCTGATGTTTTTCTTTCAGATCTTCTGTGTCCAAGAGCTTGTTTTTTTATTTTTCAAACCACACAAGTTGTCTAATGAAAGATATTCTACTTACAGATCTCATCCCACTGAACTGCATATGCTTAATGAACTCTTCTCATTGTATACCCTGAAGACTTCCTTGTTTTGTCTAGACCCGATCAAGAGCCACTAATGAAATTCGTACATTAACGGTATATACTTGTTTGCATAAAATATGGTGTAAATCTGCATGTTTTTATAAAATGTCACATCTCATGTACTGGAAATATTCACTCACAGAAGTGAGTTCCCAGCTGAAAAGAACATTTTATCCCCCGTAAGTTAAGAATTTAGGTCTTCTGCCTAGAGGAGGAGATATTCTTGAGAAGGAGGGCAGGTTTAAAAGTGCAGCAAAAGACAGAACAAACTGTCTCTTGAATAAGCCACAGCTAGTGGATGCTTCTGCAGGACACAAATTCACAATATATTGTTTAAGAACATCCCAAGAATAAGAATACACAGTGTCATGTCAGCCGCACAAACCACTTAAAGGGCTGGTAATAAAAGAGAAGATGGAAAAAAGTCTACTATGTGCCAAAAATACTCTACAGCTTCCAGCAATAATAGTGGGAAGTATAATTGAACCCAAATAGTCCCGACAAAGCTTATGACAACTGTAAATTTTGTTTTACTACATTCATGAAAGTGATGTTGATGTCATTGCAAATAGTTCTCTGAAAGTGCCAGTTCAGTGCTCAGCAGCAGTCAGAAAGCAAATAAAATATGATGAACTACTGCGAAAAGAGTAGAAG
>NW_020961908.1:3831-5764 GCF_003031625.1 Empidonax traillii | reverse complement strand
AAGGTTTCTCCTGCAGTGAGAGCTCAGTCCCCTCCCAGCCCAGGCTGCCTCTCACCTCTCTGCCTTCTCTCCTGTGCCCTGGGTGCTGCAGGCAGTGCCCTCAGCCCTGCTGGGCTGTGCAGAGGAGCTGCTCAGCAGCAGAGCTGTGTCTTTGAAGCTGTTCTTGGTTACCAGGAGCTCCCTGTGTGCCAGGAGCCCAGCCCAGCTCAGCAGCACAGCAACAGCCCCAGGCATTTCATCAGCCTTGGGGGCTTTGGGGATGAGTCCCTGAACATCAGACCCTGAGGAGAGCTGCAGGAACCTCTTGGGAAACCAAAGTGAGATTCAAACTGTAAAGTTTCTTGTAGTGTTAATGGGTCCCACTGAGGGATCCAACTGAGAAAAGATCTTGTTAGAACACAAACCTGGAAACTTTAATTACAGGTCAGAAAATCACAGAATCATCAAGGTTTGAAGGGACCTTTAATATTGTTTTGTCCAACTGTCAAACAGAACCACCATAATCATTCTTAAACCATATACAGATGCTCTCTGAATGCTTCCAGAGACTCAATGACTTTTCTAGGAATCTTTCTCCAGTAACGAATCATTTAGTGAAAATGAATCTAGAGGCTCAAGATACACTGTTTCTAAAAATGGCACTAAAACAATCAAAGCTTGCCAAGAAATAATAAGGTCCCTCAAAGATCCCACTCCAATGGACGTGGTTAAGGAGTTTTGCAATGTAGGATCCAACAGGTACAACAAATCCCTACTAACTGAAGTCCTGGCAGTGCAACCACAACAGAAGGAGACTCCATGTCACCACTGCACACAAACAGGACATTGTAAAAGGGATTGCCCTCAGCTGAAAAGAAGAGCCCTTACAGCACCACCCAGCTTGTGTCCCCCATGCCAAAAGGGATTGCCCTGGGCCAGAGACTGTAGATCACTCTTGGACAGAGAGGGGAGGCCGCTTTCACCGAAAGCTGCACAAAGGCTGACTTCGATTTTGCAAGTGTCTCTAGAGTGGAGCTGACCTCTCCCCACCAACTCACAAGAAGCAGTGTTAACAACCAAAAAGTTCTCATGAGACCAATGAATAACCTGCTGGAAAATGCATTTTAACTGGGGCTGCTCCATCTAATAATACAGGGTTAACAGTTATCCCACAATCAGTGACTGTAGACAACCCTAAGGCATTAGGAGTGACTGTAAAAGCTCTATTTCCACCCGTGGAGCAAGACACAGAAACACCCATTGCCAATTTAACCCCAATTGCTGTAGGGGGGACACTTTGGACTCTGTGCCGATGGTCCAGTGGTCACAGTCCATTTTACTCCATCAGCCAATGCCAACCTGCAGGGTATTTTTTCCCAACACTGACCAATGTGCTCCAGTTCAAGGTCTTACAGACACAGGAGCAGACATCACAATCTTTGTGGAGAGCGACTGACCGAAGGAATGGAGCACTACGGAGCCCTGCATCGACATCAAAGGGGTAGGAGGAGCCCAGACACCGCTCCAAAGTGTCTCCACTTTACTGATTGAAGGACCAGAAGGTAAAACTGCCTCAGAAAAGCCCTATGTCCTTAATATCCCAATGACCCTCTGGGGCAGAGTTATGATAGGACAACGGGGAGTCCAACTAACTACCTCAAATTTAGTTTAAAGGCCACTGGTGAGCCGCAATCTCCTGCCCTCACATGGCTCTCTGACCAACCAATCTGGGTATCCCAGTGGCCCCTAAAGGGAGAGAAATTGTGGCAAATCAGTCAAAGAGTACATGAAAAACCAGGAAAGGGACATATTGTTCCAACTGATAGTCCCTGGAATTTCCCCATACATTTTACCATACAGAAGTCCAATGGAAAGAGGAGACTGCTACAGGATTTAAGAGAACTCCATAAAATAATAGAGCTGATGGGGGCTCTCCAGACAGGGCTTGCATCAC
>NW_020961908.1:0-2830 GCF_003031625.1 Empidonax traillii | reverse complement strand
TGTCCCGATACCATCGTATCTCACTCTAGGGACGATCTCTTGCTGGCAGCGCAATCCGAGGGACAACTCCTGCAAGTGCATTTGTCTGTGAAAACTGCACTATTGACACATGGTCTGAAATTGCACTGGGGAAAGGACAAGTGACAGTTCCATGGAAATACCTTGGATTTCAAATGAAGAACACCACTACTCAGCCCCAGACTGTTACTTTACCCACTGACATCCACAAATTAAATGATTTGCAGTCGCTACTGGGCTTAATCAGTTGGGTTAGGCCTCTGTTAGGGGTAACAACAGACCCCCTGAAACCGCTCTTTCAGCTCCTGAAAGGGGAGGCAGACTTAACCTGCCCTTGACGCTTAACACTGGCAACCCTGGCAGTATTAAAGGAAATAAATCAAAGACTTAGTTCCTCTCAAAGAAAAGTGTGGGATTTACCTCTTTTTAAAGTAATTTTTAAAGGTATCAAACAACCTTCTGCTGTAATAGGACAATTAGAATTAAAAGGCAAAGACTTTCTGTTATGGGAATGGGTTTTTAAGCTTCCAGTTTTCCAAACCCATTACTACATATCCTGAGATGCTCTCTAAAGTCTGCCACAAAAGCAGATTGCGGTTTTGGGAACTCTTGGGGAGGGATCCAGATATTATTTGTGTTCCTCTGTCTACTACTCAACTAACTCAATTGCAGATTCATAGCTCTGATTTTCAGTTAGCCATTGCTGATTACAGGGGTCAATTTTCAGTTCACCTTCCATCTATTCCTTTTTTGCAGCTGCTAGCCCTTACTCAGCCAGAGCTAACACACAACTATTCTCCTGTTCCACAAACAAGTGCTAGAACTGTGCTCACAGATGGTTCTGGCAGAACGTCTAACACAGCAGTCACCTGGCTCAGAGCAGGAAAATGGGTATATGACACGCACAAGGTAAGAGGTTCCTCTCAGATAGCAGAGCTCTCTGCAGTCATACCTGCATTTACACTATTTCCTGAGCCTTTAAACATTGTTTCCCATTCAGCCTCTGTTATTGGAGCAGTCCAACAAATTGAGAATTCCTACATAAAGATATCTCCAATTACAATTAGCTCATATGTTCAAATCATTACTGTATGAAATTAGTCATCATAAACACAAATTCCACATAATCCACATTCATTCTCACACTTCTCTCCCAGGACCCATCCCAGCAGGAAATCATGTGGCAGATCAAACAGCTGATACAGGGCACCTTGCCCAAACTGCAGTAGTTCCAAACAATTTTGAAAAAGCAAAGCTGCCCCACCACTTTTTTCACCAAAATGCAAAATTTTTCAAAAAAACATTCCACCTTACACTATCCCAAGCCAGAGCAATTATTTCTGTGTGTGCCCTGACTGCCAGAAACTCACTCCTCTACCGTCTGAAAGGGTAAACCCTCATGGAATTAACCCACTTGACATCTGGCAGTCAGCAATAATGCATTATTCACCATTTGGAAAATTAAAATACATCCATGTATCCATTGACACGTGTTCTGGTGCCATTGCAGCAGCAGCACACGCAGGAGAGAAGGCCCAAGGTGTCAAGAAACACCTTCTATCTGCAATATCAGTCCTTGGCATCCCCAAAACGATAAAAACAGATAACAGACTGGCATACACTTCTTACTCTTTAAAAGAGTTTTTCAACATGTGGGGCATCTCCCATGTCACAGGGATCCCCCACTCCCCACTGGTCAAGCAGTGCTAGAGCATGCTCATCAAACACTCAAGAATATGTTAACCAAACAACAAAACACCACAATTGGACTGAGATGGTGAGTGTGGGAATGGTTGGGGTTTGGTCGATGTGCTGCTCAAGTCATGCATTGATTTGGGTTTCCTTTCTTGGAGCTGAGGAAGAGAAGAACCCAGGGACTGCAGCAACCCCTGAGCCAGCCCAAGGGACGTGCTTTTGGAAGGTGGATGGACAGGCCCAGCTCTCTGCAAGATAAGTGGAGGGCTCTGAGCCAGAGAGGGGATGAGAGCCGGGTACAGGCTTGGGAATTGCCAGGAGGGCTTTTGAAATGAGCGTAGGGAGGGGATGTCTAAGAACAAGTCCCTTAGGAGAGGGAAGGGGAGAGGTTGAGTTTTGACCCCAGCACTGGGGTGTGCAGGGCAGAGCAGAGAATCTCCCCCATGTAAGATTCTTGTGGGTCCATCTTTGCAGTTCTGACAGGCACTGCTTGTCATGGCCTATCCTCACCATTCCAGAACAGGTCCTGGCAAGCAAAGAACCAACATCCCACACCAGCACAGTCAGATCATCTCATGTGCATTGAGCCCTTTTGTGATGTCATGGCCTATCCTGTCCATTCTGGAATAGGCTGTGGATACCAAAAAATCAAGCCCCTACCACGTGTCAGTTCAACCCTATCCGTGTTCCGAAGACCCCTTTGTGATGTCACAGCCTATCCTCTCCATTCCAGAATAGCCCCTGGCAACCAAAAAGCCAACGCCCCAAAACCTCGGAATGCAGCCCCATCCATGTGTCATGGGTACCTTTGTGATGTCACGGCCCATCCTCTCCATTCTGGAATAGCCCCTGGAAACCAAAGAACCAACGTTACAAAATGTCATAGTGCAGCCCCACCCATCTGCCATGGCCCCCTTTGTGATCATAGAATCATAGAATCATAGAATAGATTGGGTTGGAAAAGACCTCCAAGATCATCAAGTCCAACCCCTGATCCAACTCCAATTACTATATCATGGCACTAAGGGCCACATCCAATCTCTGCTTAAAAACCTCCAGGGATGGTGAATCCACCACCTCTCTGGGTAGGCTGTTCCAATGCTTGATTACCCTCTCT
>NW_020961907.1:0-5764 GCF_003031625.1 Empidonax traillii | reverse complement strand
AAAGCTGTGATTTCACGATTCAGGAACTTGAGCCACATCAATTGGGAAGTTTCCACTGCTTCTTCCTCCTCATCCTGCCAGTTGCTCTTTCTGCCCTCACAACTGTGGTATGCACTTGCTCAGTTATTCTGGTACTTCTCTTTGTGGGATACAGTGTGAACCAGACCAGTGAACTGACCTAGAGTTTTAGAAGAGAGAGTAAGAATGAAAAAGGGAGGAGGGCCTGACCTAGGTTACAAATAATTGTGCCAGAACAGCAGAGGGCACATCATGCCTCAGTGCGGTGGGGTGGATTGACATCGGCAGGATGCCAGGTGCCCACCCAACCACTCTATCACTCTCCTTCCCAGCCCGACAGGGGAGAGAGTAAGATGGAAAACCACCCATGGGTTGGGATAAGGCAGTTTAGTAAAGCAGAAGCAAAGCAAAAACTTGCACGTGCAAAAACGAAGCAAAAGATAACAAGGTTTATTCTCTACTTCCCATCAGCAGCGATGGTCAGCCACTTTGCATCAGAGTTAGCATCCTGTCAGGAGAGGCCATTACATTAACAAACAGCCAAGGAGTAAAGGCAGCACTTAAAAAATGAACATAACCCAGGATTCCCAGACAGTTCTGGCTAGTATTTACACCTGATTTTTGACTGCTGCATTTTAGAGCCTAGTGTTATGTGACTACCTACACACTGGCATGGTCTTACTAGAGACTCCAATTAAAGCTGGTCAGCTACAAAAAGGCCAGATTTATCAGTGATGAGTAGATATTAGAGTTATGCTAAATGTCTATGAGACCGCTGAATGCCTGGATTGACCAGCTCAGAATGTTTTTAGCAGTACTATAGTCCAAGGACACAGGTTTTATACAACAGGTGTTTATTGCCAAAGTTCCAGCTCATCTGAGTATGCAGATCACTTTACAAGATCCCAGAGTAACCTGGGCAAACTCCTGACACCAACTGGAATTGATTACAGGAGTGCACCCAGGTTCAACCCAAACTCAGGAAAGAACACCAGCAACCACCTGCTGCAATCTTTTTTACCCACAACTGTCTCTATATTTTAACAGACTTGTTTAATTCAAATCCCAAAAGGTTTACATCCTAACAGTATTCCCTACTGCACCAGAAATATGGCACAACAACTGTTTACAATCCATTCTTGTCAAAAAATAAAGAACCTACATTTTTTACTGCAAACCTCGTGGCTTAAAACATTCTCCCTCCAACCCCAGAGAGTCCTAAAAGTCAACAGAAGCTGGAGACCTCAGGGTGCATGAAAGTGCTGCTAAAACCAAAAACTTGAGGTGAAACCCCCAGGATATGCAGGAAGAAACTTTTGAAAGCACTACCTAAGCTGACTACCTGGAAAAGCCATATTAGGCTTCTCAGCTGGAAGTTCCATGTTTGCTTATCTTGCCATTTAGTCATTTCAGATTATTCTATTCAAAGGCAAGAATTCTTAGCCCCAGGTAACTCTGCCTATATTACCCTAGCCCACAGGATATTGAAATTGACCCCTGCAATGTTCAGAAGCAGCAATTTTTCTCATCAGGTCCCATTTGGGTTTTAAATGTACAAATCCTGCTTTTCAGAAGAGTGAAGTGGGACCCGAATGGGGGGATATGGAAAGAGGCATGTACTGTACATCCCTCAGAACGGAGTCTCTAAGAAACCTGGTCAAAATTTTCTAGTAGAAGAAAGTGGTTTCATGTATGTGAAATATGCATTCAATATATATGAATCATTGCATATTTGAAATTGTGTTATATGAGCTAAAGGGGAAAAAATAAAAAGAAGCAAGTCTGAAACCTACTTAGAATTTTAAAAGCTTTCATAACAACCTCAAGGCCATGCAGACCACATTAAAAAATTGAAAATCTTCCACAGATGACATAGCCTTAGAGGCAATTTTTGCTACAGAGCACAGGAATAACCATCATTATGACATATCACCCTCCCACCTCTGATCACAGTTAATTAAAAGAAAGCATGTGTCACGAAGCTATCGCATCAGATGTTTAACCAACAAAACAGGACTACATTGAGCCCTGATGTAATTCCATTGACTTTAGAAATTTATATCACTATTTTACCTTATAATGTTTGAAGAATAGTTGAGGTTGCAATTCGGGGAAGGGGACAGGACCTAAAAAAATTATTACCATCAACTATCTATGACAGATTATATTATTGTAGTGAGTGAAAATGCACTGATGTTACTGAGAGATTTTTTTGTACAAGAAGAGGGATCCCTGGACAAACTTGCAGCCACACTCAGAAGCGCAAAGCTGAAAACATCAAGAAGAGTGTGCACAGAATGGTGTCATGATTTACAAATCAAGACTTGGAAATTCTCTTCTCCAAGGTGGGCTCTAAGGAAAAAAATATTATTGAATCTTGTGCAAGTCACTTCCTGACACTGTGTCTCAGATTCTTACTTTAAAATAAAAACAACAGGAATCCTTCTGTCCATTCTACATCTTGTTTGGTTTATGTAAATAATACAGTGCCTGAAGCAAAAAAAAAAAAAAATCTCACGAGGCTAAATACATAATCTATCACTCCGAGATACAGGAAAAAAAACTCCAGTGATCAAAGTAAACATTATCACTGCATTTGGATTAAGGCATTAAATATAAAACCCCCAATATAAGTGCCTGTTTCACACTGATTTCTGTATTCAGCCTGAGAATAACCTTTTCTCTCTCTCTAAGTTCCTTAATAAGCAGGGAGTGTAGTAATGCTATCTTCCAATGCTCCTCTGAAACACACTATGGACTGTGGTCCTCTCCCATCCACACAGTAACAGGGCAAAAGCACAGCCTGAGAAAACCTTCAGTGTAAGAACCACAGCTGGTCTGCAACTTCACACTGTATGAATTTGTAAGGAGTTGCTACATTTTTCCACATGATCCGAAAGAACCTGTCAGCTGGGAAGCAGCAGAAGCATAAGCATTCCAGGTGCATCAAGTCCTCTAGTGACCAGAAATGGTCATGAGTTTTTCAACTAAGTATTCAAGCACTGAAGTACCACACCTTCCCTATTTTTATAGCTTCCTCTAGAGTCAACAAAAAAAAATTGGCAGCTTTCATACAATTAATTGCCTCACTAAGTGCCTATTTTCCTTCCCAATAAATGATTAGAAACTTAAAACTATCCAGTATGAATCTCAGAGTAAGAGGCTAAAAGAGGGGTCAGGGTTTACACGACCTCTGAACTGCAGAGAACAGCAGTGAGGTCCATGGAGGAATTTGATTCATCAGTACCAAGTATGAATTTATATATATCTTGCAGGTTTAGGAATGGGATATGCAAGTCTCATCTAGGCCCCTTACAGAATGCATGGTCATGTCAAATCCCTCACAATGAGGCCAAGACACAAGAACTGATAATTGAGGATTACCCTGCTCTAGCCAGTAGGAAAATCTTACTTGCAACTTAGTGCCAGAATTTCCTAAACTGAAGTTTGGATTCAGTTCAATTATTAGAAATCAATAATTGAAAGAGTTCAGTGTCAATTATTAGCCAGTGTCTATTGGTAGCACACCAACATAAAAATTAAACTCTATACACAAATATATATGCATCTATGGAAAGATAAAATTAGAGGAAACTGAGAAGTTATATTCACACTCTAACAGAAATTTTAATGGTACAGGGTAAAATACAGCTGCTAGTCCCTGGATGAAACGCTGGCAGCTCCACAATGATTCCCCATACAACAATAAGCAACTGGAAAGGAGGATGGAGCGGAGTGAAGATATCACAGCCAGGCTCTGTGGAAATCCTTCCAGGGAGGGGAACTAGATAGCACTTTGCAGCTGATAAACCACATAGAACCTGTACCAAAAGTTAAGTGGGGAACTTTACACCAAGAAGTAACAAAGGTATTTATGACTAAAGTCACTCAAGCTCCATGTAAACATAAAGAAATACTTTAGAAGTAAGTCAAGAATGGACAAAAAGTTAGGGAAGGCTTCATCATAACTGCTGGGATCAGTCAAAAGGCTGAATCTGTCTTCTCCCCCCCATAGGGATGCCTATGGGGTAAGAGCCACTCAGTGCACACTGAATATTTTTATTGGGAATAGAGCTTGTCTATGTATTGATCTGAATACGTTTTTGCAGTCAGATACTATCATTGGCAATCTTTGAACCTTAACCTGTCACAATTTCCTATTAATAAGAGTGTTCTTCCATAAACTGTTACTGTGAGTCTTTTGAGGGTCTTGACAGCCACTGGCAGCGGGTAACACACTTGAATAAAGTGGAAGATCCGCTGAGGGGTCATAAAGTGGGAAGACTTGTTGGTGTATTTCCCTGAACAAGTCAGGGGAATTGCCCTCCAATCCAGCAGGAGTGTTTGGTGAAGTCACCCCATAACAGCATGCTGACACACTGGTCAGGCACAAGGGTCTCAGTTTTCCTGGGGCACCAACAGACAAATCAAACACTAAGGGTCAAGGAAATCTCCCCATTTCACGTGACAGCATCTTATCGTACCATTGCTGATACAGAGGGAATGAAATTAGACAGACTGAAATTTATCCAGAGCAGGGCTATCACTTTAAAGAAAAAAAGGAGCTTTATTAATTACACAGTAAATGTTTGAGATTTATATTTCATACAGTACAAACTAATGTGTTCGGTTCCTAAAACAACAAACCCAGCCAAGCATTTATGCTGCAGGCAGACAGTTTTAAAACATATGCTACATCATTAGGTATATGTGCCACTAAGTAGTTGGGATATTCAAGTTTCCTTAATACAGTAATCTGCTGAATATCTGGTATATAATGTGAACATGTCAGAGGCTTCTAGAATGTTTACTGACTTGTACAAAGCACATCTTAACACCATCAACCTTAAAGGATTTCTTTCAAGCAGTACGAATATTCCTGTATTACAACATTATTTTTTTTCTATCAATAAAAATAACCAAAGAGATCAAAATCTATTATAATAACTCTCTGATATTTAGAAAAAAGTATACCCACCTTTTCATCTAGATTTCCATTACGGTCAAACTGGTAGAGTGATGCCAGATGACTAACAATCCACCAGCTAAAACTCAATGGGTCTTTACATTGAACTGCTTCAAAATTGGACATCCTTTCTGAACTACTTGGCCTTTCAAAGATATTCTTTAGAGTTTTGTTCACCAAGCTCCAGAAACACTGTAGAAAATACAAAAGATTATTTGAACTCTGTTTAATAAAAGCCTATGTTAACAATTTTCTCTAAAATACTTTCCTATTGATTAATTTGCTTTTACAGAGAACAAGTCATTTAAAGAAAATAACAAAAACCAGTGGTCAGTATTACCATAGAAAACCTAGAGGTACTTTTAGAAAGTCTTCTCTCAAATGTCAGTAAAAAGCAATGTGAAAGGACAAGCTTGGGTCATGAGGAAGAAAGCAGTGTAGTACCTCACAGGCAAAATTACCAGCTGATGGATGGATGATATGCAGACAGGACAGTGCACCAACAATCACAAGAGAGATTAGAGCTCTTTAATGTGGACTTTTAGAACATATTTTTGAAAAACTTCTAGTGCCAGACTAACCTAACCAAGAGGAATATATTAGATGGTAGAGGATCAGCCTGAAAGACAGCAAACTGAGGTTCCAATTCCCTGTTTTGTTCCAGTCTGTTCCAGCACTGACAAACTGATTAACTCTTTTTGGCTCAGACTCCTGTCCATATTACAATATCACTTCTTCTTACAGCCTGTGCCTATCTTCCCTAATTTTATAGAAGCTCTC
>NW_020961906.1:0-5765 GCF_003031625.1 Empidonax traillii | reverse complement strand
CCACTGCAGGGCACAGCCACCTTCTCCAGGAGTGGAATGTCAGGCTTAGTCAGGAATGGTGCAGGAAGTTCTAGGACACACATCTTGGACTGCAGGAATTAGTGAATTTATATTCTTTTGTCAAGCAGCCAAACCCCAGGAAGTGGTTGGACTCAACTGTTTTTAATGTGCGTCTGCTTTGACTTAAATTTTCCCTTTATTCTGCTGAGAATCCACTCTAAACACTGAGGTGGAAGGTGGGCTCCAACAGGAGAACCATCCTTGGTTTCAAAAGGAAACTTTGGCTGCCTCAGCAGGGTGGGTGCAGCCTGTGCTCCTGGTTCCTCTGCTGGGCTCTGTCACCCTGTCAGGGCAACAGGAACGGCAGCAGATAATATCCCACACTTGAGGGTGTTCTTTCATAATTATCTGTTTAACCTTGTGATTGAGGGTAATGCATCTTCCCCATCTGTTACTAATTCAGCTGAACTGAAGCTGGTTTGTCTGTTTGGAGCCTGTTGGTGCAAATGCTGATGGATAATCGTGAGAAGCCATTAATGCTGTAATTAATTAACTGACTTTGCATCATTTGGGAAGGTAACAGTGGCTATTGATGCAGGCCACCAGCCTGGATTCTGGGTCCAAAACATCCCAGAGCTCTGCTGATTCCGGGGAATGTTTTGCCATCGTGGTGTGAAGGAATTTTGGAGATGCTGTTTCAGCTTCCCTATCCTAAAACCCATCGCTGCACTTCACACTAATGAGCAGGCTGGGCAGAGAAGCCAAGAAATTAATGGACCATAGAAACTAAATTACCCTTTCAACCCTGAAGGGAGTCTTCCCTCACACTCAGCTCAGGGACTGATCCCAGCTCAAGGAAAGCAGAACCTGCTAAAGCCATTTGCTGGCACTGCCTTACCTTGGTATTAAATCTGTGCAGCTTTTTGCAGAGCCAGACCGGGCCTTGTTCCTAAAGAGTTTTCCTAGCCTTAGATTTCTTTCAGACTTCCACATGTAATAAAGCTTGGCATCTACCTGAAGTGATTTTCACCCCCCCTACTCCGCTCCTTTGAATTCCCATGGCTGCTGGAAAATCGAAATCCTTTCTGCTTTATGGAGAGAGGTTTAGAAATGGAAATTTTAGGACTGTCTGGGATCACTGTTGGACTTCCTCACCATCAGCCTTGATGTTGCAGCAGAATAAATGGTGAGGAAAAACAAGGTTGACTGCAAAGTTCTCGCAAGGCACGTGTTTTTGGGTACTTTTAAGAGTCTTGGTACAGTTTTGTTAAGATAAAATAAAGCTGTGCAGGATGCAGGGTGTAATTAGTTTCATCTGGTTGCATTTTTGGCAGCAGTTGGGGTGTGTGGGGTGTGCCAGGCCCGGGCACCAGCTCACAGGCAGGGAGCTGCACTGCTGGCTGTTCCTTACAGCCAGGCACTGCTGGGATACACATTCCCAGTTTTTCCAGCACCGGGAAACCATTCTGAAAGAGCAGCTTCCCTATGTAATTGAAATCAGAATATCCCGTTCCACCACTGTGGACTAAAACTTCCTTGTAGAAGGATCCATGGAGGGTTTAGTGGAGTTTCCAGCCTTTGGAGAACTCCTGCAGCTCTTCTGCTGGGGTGGAATGGCAGGGGATTCCTGCAGGATTTGGGGTACAGCCCTCCCTTGGAAGCTGGGTGACAAAAACAGTCTTTACATCTGAATGTGATGTGTACTTTCACAAACACGTTATTTAATTTTTATTATTGACATTTTTTTTTTCCCCTCTAGCAGATACCTGTTGAGGGTTCTGTGCATGTAAAATACTAATGGGTAGCTTGTTGTGTACTGTGAGAGGTTCCTGTGTCATTCACACACCCTGACAGAAACAAATTGTCTCGTGGCTGGCACTTGTTGCAGATTGCTGGCTGGCTGAGCAGAAGATGTTCACAACTTCTGTCACTTATGTGTTATTGGCCAGTGTGACAGAACCCCTCACTTGTTAGGTTTTAATATTAATGAACGATCATTTTACACTTAATTTTTGCATAAGGACTGTGTAAAATTCTGTACTCTCGGGAAACTTTTTTTTTTTCCCTCTGAAAGCCTGTCTTAAATAAAAAATGTCTTAACTAAAGAGGGAAAATAACGTAGAGACTTGGATCTTTATGGGCCACCGGAGCACCAAGGTGTGAAACCCCTCTTGCCTCTGGTTAATGCAGCTGTAGGTTATGTTGAGGGTGGGAAATGGGATTTTTCTTTCTTCTGGAAGTTTGAGTGGTTCCAGTTCTGTTGCTGATGATTGGAGCAGGGTAACATTTACTGACTTCTCCTGCTGCTTCTGCTCCTTTGGGCCCTGGACGTGGTGGGTGATCTTTTGCTTCCTCAGGATTGTGAATGTTCTGCCCCTTGGTTGTATTTTTTTCTCCCTTTGAATTCTCAGTGGGCTTTATGAAGTTGCTGAATGAGCTTCATTTTGCTGAGAAATGCAGATGCAGTTCAGTTGTGAACTAAAGTGTAAGTGCTTGGGTTTGACCTCAAGTTCCAGTGATGAGATGAGAATAGAAATCCATCTCCTTTCCCTGCTCCATCAATTCTAGTCATCCAGCCTGCCCCTCAAGGCTCTCATTTCTCTCATTAAGTGCCAGTCATCTGGTTTTGCAGAAATTCTTTGAATTCATTCCTTCATATATTCAGCATTTTCCCTTCCATGGGTAGGAATGGGATTCTCGTGTTCTCCTGCTCTAATTCCAGGGGGATGCTGGAGTCACTGCACTGGGGCAGTGCACAGACCTGGGCTGGGGCTGGGACTAACAAATCCACTTTTATTGTGAGTACAGATCATTGCTGAGCTTAAATCACATCTTAACTCATGGTGGTTTGCTGGCTTTGGACAAATGCTGATGAAGAAACGTTTTATTTATTTATTTATTTATTTATTTATTGGGGTGGGCGACTCTTTAAGTGTCCCTGGAGTGCCAAGAGCACAGACACCCGGTGAGTGACATCTGGCCTGTCAGCTGGTGGGTGTTGGCAGCCAGTGCTGTGGAAGGGATGAAGGTGAAGCAAAGTCTGGTGTGAAGCTGTTTATTGCTTGTCCCCCTCCCTGTGAACGGTGTTTGCCACGTCCTGAAGGGTTCCCTACCCCAGCGTGGTCACTTTTCCCTGAGTGCACTTAAACTACACCAGTGTAACTCGGTGGATGTGTCCAAGGAGTGATTTCCTGCACCTGCTTTGGGATTTTGTCCCTGAAGCAGAGACAGAGGATCAGAAGAAACAGGAAAACACGTTCTTCACTCTGGGTATTTTGCTTAGTCACTTACTGTGGTGTTTTAGCTTAATGAGCAGTTGCAGAGCCTTGTGCTTGCTTTCCCTTCTCCAGTGTTGAGCTGTAGAGTAACAGCAGAGGCTTTGTTGTTTTTCCTCCCTGGAACAGGAGGGGTTGTTTGCTAATGATGGGTTTACTGGGGTGACACCTCATTTCAGAGCAGTTTTAGTTCTTTACTCCAGGGCTGTTTAAAGCACAGAAAGGCAGTTCCAGCAGTGACTCCAGAGGGATTGTTTCATCTCCTCTGTCACAGAGGAAGGTGCAGGTACAGGGATGTGCTTTCAGGAGGCTGTGCTTGGGAGGGAGCCACAAAATAAGACATAAATGTCTGGGTGCTGTGTGTAACCAGCAGAGTTCTCAGCAGGAGATCTTTCATAGCTCCTGACACATCCCCTGCTCTCGGACACACCATGTGATTCCCTTTGGAAGTGCATTCCCCACAAACAGACCGACTCTGAACATACATTCGGGGTGTTTTTAACTTGTTACCCAAAATCACGCCTGCCAGTATTGCCCTTCCATGAGAGACGGGAGAGTTGGAATCACAAAATGCCACAGAGATCCAGGAAGGTACTTCTGGTGGTCCTTGGTGCAGTGAGATGGGGGAGGTTGGAGTCAAGAAGTGAGGGAAACCGGGAAAACCCATTGTCCATGAAGAGGAGAGAAAGGCCAGGCTTTTCTGGACGATGGAATTCTGTGCTTGTCACATGCACAGAGAAATGATAATAAACATGGAATCAGTTGGGTTTGTTCTGAAAGGTTTGATAACGAAGATGGCAAGCAGGAAGAGAGGTTTGGGGCTTCAATCTCTAACAGCCTCCCACGCTCTGCCAGGCTGCACTTGGAGTCAAGGTCTCAAAAAACCCCCCAACAATGACCCAGCCAATCCCCCTCTCAAAAAAAAAATAAAAATCAAACACAAGAAAACTCACAAAAACCCCCCAAACACAACAAAATCCCACAGACAAATCTACCCCCTATCCGCTGTACTCCACTTTACAAAATAAGTAACTGGATTTTTCCCTCACTAAAAAGAAATATATTTTACAAGCTGGATATTGTCCTTTTTTTTTCTGTGTTTCCTCAATTTGGTAGCCTTTTTTACAGTTCGTATTTTGTGCCAAAAACATCAAATCCAGTCAGAACTTTTTTCTCAGCTTGACTAAGAAGGAGAATCTTCTCCTTCTGATTAAATCCTTTAAAAATAATTTAAAACCACGGCTAAGAAAATACTTTCTCCTTTCAGCGTGGTGTTTGTGGCACTTTTTGGGCGTTCTTGTTGCATTTTGGCCACTTTGAAGTTTGCTGTTCTCTTAGATCGGTTGGTTTGGGGTGAACAATCACCTGTTTAGGTGTTAGATTAAATTCTGGACTGAGATGCAGGTGTGACTTGTCCTTTGTGCCGTTCCCGTGTGTCCCAGGGTCGGGGGGTCAGGGGGACTTTGGGACAGGATAAGGGACACTTTCTGTGCAGTGTATCTGTTGCCATCGGTCAGTGATGGTATTCCCGTGTCCCCAGACCTTCGGGAGCACCTGACACGGTGGGGTTTGACAGGGAGGGTGCTGAGGGTGTTAATGGCTCGCTGAGCACCAGCAGAGCAGGGCTTTGATCTGCTGATGGAGACACGGGTGGGCAGCCCCTGCCTGAGGAGGAGGGCGAGGAATTTCGGTGCTCTTCCCTTCATCTTCAGTCTCAGCACTACCAGGTGCTCCCACGCAAAGGACCAGGCCCTGCAACCTTCGCTCTGTCTTCTCCTGCTCGCCTGGATTCACGTGTCCTTTTTTCCCGGGAATATTCCAGCGTGTCTCCTGCCGCAGCTGACTGTGCCAACACAGACACCCAAGTTTGAAGAGCCTCTTGCTGATGTGAGAAACGAGAGCAGAGGAAATGGGTGTATGACTCCTTTTCTTGTGGCTCCGTTTTTTTAATGGTGCTCTGAGCTGTTTTCTCCGGGCTAGACAGAAAAAAAACTTGGATCATGGAGCTGCAGACTGTGCTGAGGGATATCACTGGGGTTTCAGTCTCACTCATTTCCCTTCTCCCATGTTTTTCACTGGTAGCACCTGTGTTTTCTCTGCTTCTGGATTCTTCAGGAATAGGATGGGAACAGCAATAGCACAGACTTGAGTTTAAATATTCAGAAATTTTGGCAGGCTGTCAAGTTGCTGGGCGGGGGGAGGAGGAACCAGAACTGGGAAGTGGTTGTTTACTTTTTCTTCACCCTATAAATCACTCAAATTTAGCAGTATTTAATTGAAAGCACCAAGGGAATGTTTCTGACCTCGAGGAAAATCCTGCCAAGTCTCAGTGACCCGTTTGAAATAATGAAGTTTTAGGGGTTGTCAGGGAAGTTTTGTGAACCTTGTGCAGTCCAAACTCTGCAGAGGTATTTTAAGTGTGGCTGCTTTGCCTTTGGACACTGAGTTTGTGGAGCTCAGCTTTTTTTTTTTTTTTTTAATTTTTTTTTC
>NW_020961905.1:20525-23730 GCF_003031625.1 Empidonax traillii | reverse complement strand
AGCAATGCAGTACATCTCACAACAACCAATGAAAACTGAACTGGATACTGCCCCCACCATGGGAGAAACTCTTAAAGCAATACAGCAGGTGAAAATCAGCAAGGCAGCTGGGGTTGACAGAATCCCACCTGAAATTTGGAAGTACGGTGGCCAAGCACTCCATGCTAAGTTTCACGGGTTCGTGGTGCGTTGTTGGGAATGAGGTGAACTGCCTTCAGACCTTCGTGACGCTGTCATCATCACCTTGTACAAGAGGAGAGGAGATAAATCAGACTGCTCAAATTACCAAAAGCTCTCCATTGCTGGTAAAATCCTTGCAACAATTCTTTTGAACAGACTAATACCCACCATAGCAGAAGATCTTCTACCTGAAAGCCAATGTGGTTTCTGAGCCAACAGAGGTACCACAGACATGGTATTTGTTCTCAGACAACTGCAAGAGAAGTGTCGGGAACAGAACAAAGGACTCTATGTTACCTTTGTTGATCTCACCAAGGCTTTCAATACTGTGAGCAGAAAAGGTCTGTGGCAGATTTTGGAACGTTTAGGATGTCCTCCCAAATTCCTCAGAATGATCATCTCGCTTCATGAGGACCAGCGTGGTCAAGTCAGATATGATGATGCACTTTCTGAGCCCTTTCCAATAGCCAGTGGTGTGAATCAAGGCTGCGTTCTCGCACCAACTCTATTCACAATCTTCTTCAGCATGATGCTCCAAAGGGCCACGGCAGACTTGGATGAAGATAATGGTATCTACATCCCATATTGTACTGATGGGAGCCTTTTCAACCTAAGGCAACCAAAGACCCACACTAAAACCTTAAACCATCTTGTCCATGAGCTGCTTTACGCTGACGATGCCGCCCTCGTGGCCCACACAGAAGCAGCTCTGCAGCGTTTAACATCCTGCTTTGCAGAGGCTGCTGAGCTTCTTGGGCTGGAAGTCAGCTTGAGGAAGACAGAAGTTTTCTACCAACCAGCACCTCAGGAAGTCTCCCATCATCCCCATATCACCATTGGTGAATCAGAGCTCAAATCAGTCCAGCAATTTAATTACCTGGGAAGCATCATCTCCTCGGACGGTAAGA
This sequence comes from Empidonax traillii, assembly GCF_003031625.1. Taxonomy (NCBI): domain Eukaryota; kingdom Metazoa; phylum Chordata; class Aves; order Passeriformes; family Tyrannidae; genus Empidonax; species Empidonax traillii. The sequence goes on along the minus strand of NW_020961905.1, from coordinate 22,642 downwards.
TTGATGCAGAAATAGACAACAGGTTAGCAAAGGCATACAGAGCTTTTGGTAAAGTCTATAAAAGAGTTTGGAGAAACATACACCTGAAGAAAAGTACCAAGATCAGTGTTTACAGAGCCATTGTACTCTCTACTCTTTTCTATGGATCTGAATCCTGGGTCATTTACCGGCACCACTTGCGTCTCTTAGAACACTTCCATCAGCGCTGCCTCCGTACAATCCTAAACATCCACTGGATGGATTATGTGACCAACACGTCTGTCCTTGAACAGGCAGCAATCACAAGCACTGAGGCCATGCTGCTGAGAACACAGCTGTGCTGGGCAGGGCACGTCTCCAGGATGCAGGACCACTGCCACCCTAAGATTGTGCTCTGTGGGGAACTTGCCACTGGCTGCAGTGAGAGAGGAGCCCAAAGAGGAGATACAAGGACTGCCTGAAACAATCCCTCAGCCTTGGCCGTATTGATCATCACCATTGGTCTACCCTGGCCTCCAATCGAGAGGCCTGGAGACACACCATCTATAATGCTGCTGCTGCTTCTGAGAACACACGCAGGATCACTCTGGAGGAGAAAAGACAACACAGAAAGAATCGCATCTTGTCGATATCACCTGGGGAGTCTTTCTGCTGTGCCTTCTGCAACCAGACTTGTCTATCTCACATTGGCCTTTTTAGCCATCAGTGCACTTGTAGCAAGTATGGGTAGAGCCCTTCTCAAATCTTTGTTCACGAAGCCCAGCGTTGATGATGGTTTTCACAACTAAAGCTCGGTTGTTATCTCTACAACAGTGACAGTTTCCTTATAATTCATACATTCTCAGACAACAAGGCGCCTAGAAGATTAGAATTCTACCATAATTCATTTTAGGAAAGCAGAGACGGTTTATGACTTATGACCTTGATGGCCTTAAAAATGGCCTGCCTTATCTCTTTATGGGGGTGTAATTAAATTTTACAATCCGTTTCTTTGATTCTTTTATGAGGCTCTAGTAGTTCATTTGTTTCTTTTACTGAGATGAATTCTAGCAGTGTTTATTAGAGTAACAACACTCAGTGGGGCTCATTAATGCTTCAAGATACTCAAGGTTTGTTTAGGCACTTATTTTTGACAGTCTTTTAGAGGTTTGTGCAGTCATGGCCTTCAAAGATCTGCTTTAGTTAGTCCCTTGAGAGCCTTTGTCAATGAGGAGACTCAGTGGGGCTTGTTAATGCTTCAAGGGCCTGCAGGTTTTTCAAAGTACTTTCCATTTTCCTTTTCACACTGAATCTTGGAGAGGTTTGTGCAATCCTCTGCAATTATCTGCTTTAACCTTGAGAGCCTGTGTCAGTAGTGACACTCACTGGGGCTCATTATTCTTTCAAGGAGTTCAGTTTTTAGGGGGACTTTGGGTTTTGCTTTTGATACCGAGTCTTTGAGAGCTTTGTGCCATCGTGGCCTCCAATTATCTCTTTGAAGGGGGTCCATGAGAAGCCCATTTTGGGAATGGCCCTCAGTTTCACCCACTAATGCTCTAAGGTACTTGGAGTTTCTCTTTGACCCATGGGAAGGTTTGTGCAATCTGCTCTCAGTCCCTGAGGTTCAAAGGCTTTGGGGAGCCGACAGCCTGATGAGATGTGGAAGTTTGAAGTGGAGACTAAAGAAGAATTTTGTGAAACTTTCAAGACTTCCACATTCACTGCCTTCAAGTGATTAACCGAGTTGTGTGGACTTATGTTAAACTATAAACTTCATATGATTGTATTCTGTACCCTTGAAATGAACCCCTCCTCCTTTTGTCATTTTTATGAGGGGTCCCCTATGCTCAGTACCCTGTGTTAACCCCCTTTTTACCTGTTGCCACATTGCAGTGTACCTTATTTATTAATATTTATATAAATTATATTTTTTACATTTTACATTTATTCCATATTCATTAATACAATTTTGTCCCTTCTATGGTCACTTCCATGTATTGGTAGCACCACCCCCATTTTCCTTCTGTGTCCCTGGATGGTTTGCTCCTCCCTTGCTGCACCCACTTTGCTCCCCCCACCTTCCCTCAGAACCCTCTAAAAGCCGGGGCTACCCTGTAATAAAGGACCATTTGGCTTCACCCCAACTCCGTGGTGGGGCC
>NW_020961905.1:12722-13882 GCF_003031625.1 Empidonax traillii | reverse complement strand
GGGTTGCCCCCCCAGTGCCCCCAGTATAGCCCAGTGACCTCCCAGTGGCTCTCAGTATGGCCCAGTAACCCGCCCAGTGACCACTCAGTTTCCCAGTGACCTCCCACTGCCCCCCAGTATGGCCCAGTGATCCTGTAGTGAGCACCCAGTAACCCCCAGTATGGCCCAGTAACCTCCCACTGTCCTCCCATGTGTCCTGGTAATTCCCCAGTAACTCCCCAGTGCTCTGCCAGTGCTCCCCAGTGTGTCCCAGTTCCCTCCCAGTGCCCTCCCAGCATCCCTCAATAACCCCTCAGTCCCTCCCAGTGCCCCCTGGTTCCCCCAGTGTGTCCCAGTATCCTCCAGTAATCACCCAGTGCCCCCCAAATCCCCCCAAGTGTCCCCAACGTGTCCCCAGATTCCCTTGGCCTTTCTGTGAGTGTGGGGGGCAGGGCCGTTTTTGGGGTCAGAGGGTCCAGGGGGGCCTTCTGGGGGCAGATGGAGGGTTGGGGACATCAGGGATGGGGTTTGGGGACAGTGGAATAGGGGGAGTCAAGGAGGAAATTGGGGCCATGGGGAGGCCCTGGGGACATTGGAGACACCAGGGGGGTCTCAGGACTCACCTGCTCATGGTGTTGCCACTCCTGTCCCCCCCAGGCCCCAATAAGGCCCCCCAAATGTCCCCAAACCCCCATTTTTTCTTTAATCCCCCCATATCCCTTCAATGCCATTGCCACTAAGACCCTTTGTACTCCCCCAAATGCACCCAGAGCCCTCCAAAACCCCCCAAATCCTCTCCAACACCCCCAAAGAGGGATCACCTGGCACCCTGGGACAGGAACACAGTGGGCTGTACTGGGGGCACTGGGCTGTACTGGGATACCCCTCATCCCCAAAGCCCCTCCCCTGGGCATCTGTGCCACGCTCTGGGAACCACGGCGGGGTTGGATCAAGGGCTGCACTTGATGATCAGGGAGGTCTTTTCCAAGGCAGCTGATTCTGGGATTCTCTGGGTGCCATGGCCAGGGCAGCACATGCTGGAGGCTCTGTCCACAGGGGAGAGATGTGTCTGTGCAGACAGACAGACAAGGGCAGTCTGCAAAGATGTGGGGTTAGGAAAGCAGGAGAAGTTGTGGGGTGGTTGTGGAAGGAGAAAGAAGCCCCCAGGCCAGTGCAAGCAG
>NW_020961905.1:3521-5756 GCF_003031625.1 Empidonax traillii | reverse complement strand
CTGATCACCGGGGTTTTCCTTGGATGGGGCCATCAAAGGCAGGAGCGGCTGGAGAGAGGGCAGGGAGGGGGGTCAGGCTGGTGGGATGGAGCCGGCAAGGCCTGGGGCCAACAGGGTGTCAGGAGAGGACTGGGAGCCCCCAGGGAGGAGGAAAGCTGGGCAGGCCCCAAGGCTCCTGGGCCTCTCCCTCGCCAGCCCTTTGCCCAAGGCCCCGAGGCAGAGATGGGCTCAGCCCCTGGGCAGGAATGGGGCACTGGCTGAGCCCCAGGGACACCAGACACAGGAGGCCTGAGCTCTTCTTCCTGCAGCGTCTGCCTGGGGCAGCCCAGCCAGGCCTGAGGCTCTCCAGGACAGGCCCAGCCCAGCCAGAGAGGGCTCAGCCCTCTGAGGCTGCACTCACTCCAGAGGGAATAAAACATCAGCCTGGAGGACATCCTGCCCCCAGATGGAGAACTGGGAATGTCAAGAATTAAAAAAGTCATCCTGTCCATTATCCAAGGAATGTTTCCAGCTCTTCACTAAAAGCATCCAGGACTCAGTCCCCCCATTTTCTCTCTGACAAGGGTTTGCAGAGGCTGCTTGGCAAAGGGAACCCCTGGGGCCCCATTGCAGAGGGTGGGGCTGCACTCTGGGGGTGTCACCTTTGGCTCTTGGGTTCCAGGGGCAATTGGAGTCAGTGAGCCGGGCTGGGGACGAGGGGCAGGACTGGCTGGGCTGGCTCTGGTGCTGGAACATAAAATGGAAGTGTCCCCATGGGGGCAGCTCTGAAGGGCCCAAGAAGGAAATGCTGCCCCAGTGCAGGCTGTGCCAGGGGTGAGTGTGCAGGGGGGAAGAGGCTGGGCCAGACAGGGCTGGGCAAGAATGGCCATGCCAGGGGAGGGATCTCCCCCTGCCTCCAGGGCCCAGCCCCTGATGGGAGGGCTTGGGAAGGGCCTGGTGAGTGGCCACAGCACAGCTCACTGTGGGCTGGAAGGCACTGCCTGGATATCCTGCCTGGGAGGGAAAACTGAACTCTGTAAATACACCAGACTCGGTGTGATCTCCCTCTCTCTCTCTCTCTCTCTCTCTCTCCTTCCCTCTGGTCTCTCCTACTGCCTAAACCATGGGAGTCAGTAACTATTTTTTAACTCCTCTCCTCTTTCTGTCTCTTCTCTCTTCTTCCTCTCCAGCTGGTACCATGTGAATCATTAACTCCTCAGTAAACACTTTTTCTTCCCTCTCTCCTTCTCTCTTTCTTTATTCCTTTTAATCTGTTTTCTTTTACTCTTTTCCTTCTCTTGTGGGTAACTTAAAACCAATGAACTGTGTTTTACTAAAGCTGGTATATGGATTGTTTTAGTGGGTGTTGCCTGTGGAATGGGTATTTGTGCTGAATGTTTGAGTGAAATGCTTTTTCCTTGGTTGTATTTTACTCCTGTAGAAGCCTTTTGGTGAAATATCATATCTTTACCACTTAATTAAAAAGAGAAAATGTGACTCTTTCTCTGGAGGCTAATTAGAGGTTCTAACAAAGCAAAAGGCTTTTGAAAAGTCTTTAAAAAAAAATGCAAATGCTCTGGGCAGTTTACAGCTTAATCCAGAGCACAACACGCTCTTCTCTTTGGAGGTGCTGTCCCGGCAGCCTCTGTAAAGAGATGAGCGTTCCAGGTGAGTCGTGGAGGCAGCAGGAGGAGCAGGGGTCCAGGGAACTTTCAGAAATGCCACAGAATATTTTCTTTCCCTGCCCAAGGTGTGCCACGCAGTGAGAGCCGCAGGCTCCGACTCTGGCGGCCGCCGGGTACTCGAGGACCTCGGTGCACTTTGGAGACAGTGAGTGGGGGAATTGTTGGGGTTGGGCCCATGTGCAGCTGAAGTCGTGCATTGCTTTGGGTTTCCTTTCTTGGAGGGGATGAAGAGAATAAGCAGTGACTGCAGGAACCCCTGAGCCAGCCAAAGGGACCTGGGGACCTGCTTTTGGAAGATGGAGTTACAAGCCCAGCTCTCTGTCAATGGCTGGGATCCAGAGAGGGGATGAGAGCCGGGAACAGGCTTGGGAATTGCCAGAAGGGCTTTTGTAATGAGCACAGGGAAAAAGGATGTCTAAGAAGAAGTCCTTTAGTAGAAGGAATCCTAAAGGCACAGGTTTTTCCCTCCCATTAAGGTGTTCAGGGCAGAGAGAAGAATCTTCCCCACATAAGATTCTTGTGCATCCCTCTTTGCAGTTCTGACAGATCCTTCATGTCAGAGGTCATTCTT
>NW_020961905.1:0-1715 GCF_003031625.1 Empidonax traillii | reverse complement strand
GTCTGATGGATAAATCCAGATCCAATCTATTCCCTGGATTGGACATGGAGACGTGAGCCCCTCGAGTGAAGACATCTCCATGCCCTGTGTCCAAAGGAAGCTGTGTGTCCATAAACCACGGGATCCAGCTGCGGGTGTGCTCTTCTCTGTGCCCACCCCGATGCTCCCCTGGCTGCACAGGCACACAGGCGCAGAGGCCCTGCTGTGCTCAGGGCTCTGGGGGTGTGCAATGCTCAGGTGCTTCTGCTCCCGGGGAGAACAAACATGGAATAGATTGGATCTGGATTTATCCATCAGACATTGTCAATACGTGTGCCAGTCCCAAAGATGCTTTGGGATCAAGGCATCCAGAACACATTTGTGATGGGCCTGGGCCTGGTGGAAGGGCTGGGTGTGGACATGTTGGCATGGCCAGGGCTTGTGGGGAGGGGTTGCCCTGCCAAGCCAAGCGAGACCAAGAACATCTCCGAGCAGGACATTTGCAATGGCACGTGTTCCATCCCATCCACACAAGAGTCAGTCAGGATGTGTCAAACAGGACAAAGCAGATGTCTCCACAGAATATTCAGCTGCCATTCCCTTGGGATATGGAAGACAGGTGGGATGGCATTCTGGGGTAGTGAGGCATTGGTTCTTTGGTGGTCAGGGAGCATTGCAGAATGGAGAGAACAGGCCGTGATATCAAAAAGGGGCCGATGGATCACGGGTGGGGCTGCACTGGGACACTGTGGGGCGTGTGTGCTTTGGTTTCCAGGGGCCATTCTGGAATGGAGAGGGAAGGCCATGACATCACAAAGAGTCCCATGGCAGACATGTGGGGCTGCATTCTTGGGGTGTGAGGCATCAGTTCTTTGGTGTCCAGGGGCCATTCTGGAATAGAGATGATTGGCCATAAAATCCCAACCAGGCCAATGGCAAAAAGGAAAGGCTGCAGTGTGGGGGTGTGGTGCATTGGTTCTTTGGTTTTCAGGCATCATTCTGCAATGGAGAGGGTAGGCCATGACATCACAAAGGCAACCATGGAACCCTTTTGGGTCTGCACTGAGGGGGTGTGCACTGCAGTTCCACCCAGGAAAGAAAGCCCTGAGCCTCTGTCTCTCCAGTGCAGTTGCTGTGCCACTCTCGGCACTGCACAAAGAGCAAGAGCTTTGTGTGTGGGCACCTTTGGACTGGGAGGTGTCTTTGTCCATACTGAACCCTAGACCTAAACTTAAAAAACCCCTAAACCCAAACTTAATGCTAAACCTTAACCCCGAACAATAACCCTGTCCCTTTACCCTAACCCAAACCTTACCTAAATCCTATCCTAATCTAACCCTAATGCTAAACCTTACCATAAATCCTTGACCCCAACACTAACCCTAACCCTGACTCACCACCTATCTAGTGCAGTTGGTGCACCACTCTTGGCACTGCACAAAGAGCAAGAGCTTTCTGTGCAGACACCTTTGGACTGAGAGGTATCTTAGACAGCACTGAACCCTAGATCTAATATTAAAAAAAAAATCAAAACCTAAACCTAAGCCTTAACCCAAAACTGTAACCGTATCCTTTCCTTTAACCCCAATGTTATCTAAACAATAACCTTAACATAACACTAAGTCTAACCTTAAAATCTAACCCTTACCCTAACCCTAACCCTAACCTAATCCTAACCCTAACCCTAAACCCAAACCCATAACTGTAACCATATCCCTTACTCTAACCCAAACATT
>NW_020961904.1:7587-8762 GCF_003031625.1 Empidonax traillii | reverse complement strand
CTTTGTTTACAGCCCAGAGAGATCTTGCAGGCTCTTTCCATTTGCCTCTGCCCCTCTCCGAGAACTTGTGTGGACACCTTCCCTGCCTGCACCAGGTGATTTCACAAAACGGGGAGGGAGGGTATTTCATGGAGAAGGACCTGGGGGTGTTTTGAGGCCTCTCTAAGCAAATGTTTCCTTCAGGAGAGCTAAAGCCAGGGCAGGGGGAGGAAGAGCAGAAACGCAGCTCCTCCAGCAATGGCAGCACCTCCAGGAATTCCCAGCATATGCCCACAAATCCTCCCGGAGGGGTGAGGCAGACATGAAGGTTCGATGTGAATACCGTGTTTGGGATAACTTAGGCGATTGCTGCATCCCCTCTCCCTTCCCCAGAAGCTGGAGATGCTGCTGTCTTGGGAGCAGGAGGTGCCTGTGTGGGGGGTTCAGCACCGCTGGTTTGGTGCAAGTCCAACAAGCGTTTGGACGATACTCCCGGGCACGTGGTGTGTCTCTGGGGGATGGTGCAGTGAAGGCTCAGGAGTTGGACTCGATGATCCTTGCGGGTCCCTTCCAACTTGGAATACTGGGTGTGATTCTGTGAAGTTCCACAGGTTGCGTGTGAGCAGAGAGCAGGGGCTGAGCAAAGCAGAGCGGGGCAATGGCAACACAGGCCTTGAGCACTGCCCCAAGAGGGCTGAGCTCAAAAGGGAGTTCGGGTGGGGTTGGTCCCACTCAGGTTAAGGGGCAGAGACACGGGGATAGCAGGGAGTGCAGGGCAGGGAAAACATCAGAAGGAACTGATGGGCATGGGGATGTCTCCAGGCTGGGCTCTCCCGGTGCTCAGTGGCCCCATCTCTCCAGGACGAGGGTGATGATGGGGGCTCATATAGAGTGTCAGGAGCTGGGAAAGTCATCTGGAGAGGAGGAGTTTGGTCTTCCTCGTAACTTCTCTTCCTTAGGAGTCCCAAGGGATTCACATGAGGGGCATAAAGGTCTTCTCCTCTCCAACCTCCAGTCCCACACAGCTCCCTTTACGGAACCTGTCCTTGTGCTCCCCATCCCCTGGAGAGCTGCACAAGTGTGTCTCCGATAGGACAGGAGAGTCCAGGGCTGCAGGATGACGCTCTGGTGGTTGCACTGGGAGGGTCAGATTTGGTGCATGCTGTGCCCATCCCTGGGGCACAGACACAGTTCAG
>NW_020961904.1:4161-5757 GCF_003031625.1 Empidonax traillii | reverse complement strand
GCCGTTTGACTAGGAGTGAGTTTCCCTTTGCATCCTTTCGACTGTACAGCCCTCCACAGAGCGTTGCGCGTTCTTCTCGGCTTCAAGGAGGAGGGCCAATGCAACAAAGTCGCTTTGCCCCGTTCGTCTCACTGCGGCGGTTGAAGCGCTTGTCTGTAAGAGCTTCAGGGTACGTCTAGCTGAGATGAACGTACAGCATCTTTTCATATGTCCAAGCGGAAAGCTTTCGAAACAGAAGGAGACTGCCAATGCTTCGAAGTTTGCAATTCAATAGGGTAGACCCCAAAAACTTTCTCGCTTGCCACACTTCCTCGTAGTGCCTCGTTTTCAACTGCTTGTGCGTTATTTCAGTGAAAGTCTCTTTTCTCCTTGCCTCCTTTCGACTGTAGAGCCCTCTACAAAGTGTTGCGCGTTCTTCTCGGCTTCAGGGAGGAGGGTGAATGCAGCAAGGTCGCTTTGCCCGACTCGTCTCACTCTGCGGCGGCTGAAGCGGGCACTCTCCACTTGCGGGTAAACGCTTATTCGTAAGCGCTTCAGAGTACGTCTAGCTGAGATGAAGGTACACCACCTTTTCATATGTGCCAAGCGGAAACGTTTCGAAGCAGAGAGAGACGGAGAATGCTTAGAAGTCTGCAATTCAACACGGTAGACTTCAAAAACTTTCTCTCTTGGCGCACTTCCTCGTAGTGCCTTGTTTTCAGCTTTTTGTGCGCTATTTAAATGAGAGTTTTTTCCCCTTGCCTCCTTTCAACAGTACAGCCCTCCACAGAGAGTTGCGCGTTCCTCTCGGCTGCAAGGAGGAGGGCGAATGCAGCAAGGTCGCTTTGCCCTGCTCGTCTCACTCTGTGGCGGCTGAAGCCGACACTGTCGACTTGCAGGTAAGTGCTTGTCTGTAAGCGCTTCAGACTAGTACGTCTAGCTGAGATGAACGTGTAGCGTGTTGTCATATGTGGTAAGTGGAAAGGCTTCGAAGCGGAAAGGGACTCCAAATGCTTGGAAGTTTTCAATTCAGCAGGGTAGACCCCAAAAACTTTCTCTCTTGCCACACTTCCTCGTAGTGCCATGATTTCAGCTGCTTGTGCACTAAAGCCCTTTCAAGCCAAGCAGAGTCCAGAACGTGCGCATCAGCCCATGCAGGGTGAAAGGAGCCAGACAACGAGAGGTTGCTGGTTTCTCCCTCGTGCCGCGCTCTTTGGATTGGTGTACAGTTGAAAGGATGCAAAAGGAAAGGAGCTCCTACTCAAATAAGTGTGCCTTAAACTGTGCACACATTCCCGTTTCGAGCTGTAATCTAAGGAAGCAGAGTGTGGATCCCGGTTGTGTGATGGAGAGTTATGCTACTACGAGGGGGAAGAAGTGCAGTGCTTGGTGTGGTCTTTGTGGTTTGAAGAGAGAAGATAACTGGCTGTGAGTTTTCCTTTAAGGACATTTGGCATGGGCTTATCTGCAGGACGCTCCAGATGTATCAGCTCAGATCTCTGGGAGCTAAAGAGAAGAAGAGACACTGTCTATGTGAGAAGGAAATCGCCTAGCTCTCGTGTGCAGTGTGTAACTGAAGGGTCGCGAGGAGCAGGGCGAAGGGGCCACGTCTCGTTT
>NW_020961904.1:0-1029 GCF_003031625.1 Empidonax traillii | reverse complement strand
CTTCACCCTGACTCACATCCCACCTTTGTTCATCTGTTCTGCAATAATTCACTTGCAACTGGTCTCTGAACTGTGTCTGTGCCCCAGGGATGGGCACAGCATGCACCAAATCTGACCCTCCCAGTGCAACCACCAGAGCGTCATCCTGCAGCCCTGGACTCTCCTGTCCTATCGGAGACACACTTGTGCAGGTCTCCAGGGCATGGGGAGTACAAGGACAGGTTCCGTAAAGGGAGCTGTGTGGGACTGGAGGTGGGAGAGGAGAAGACCTTTATACCCCTCATGTGAATCCCTTGGGACTCCTAAGGAAGAGAAGTTACGAGGAAGACCAAACTCCTCCCTCTAAGCAATTGTAAATCCAAAATTGAGTGTCCCTGGTGGTGCAGTGGCTAAACCACAGCGTTGTCAACGCTGAGATCTGGGTTCGATTCCCGGTTAGGACACTCCCGGGGCAGATGGAACTCGCTAGCCCTGTAAGGCAATCCATCTACGTCCTGAGGACCTCGCTGCCACTGTCCAAGCGTGCTTGGCGCCGGCAGATGAACCTCTGGATTAAAGGGTGGGCTCAGTTCCGTGCACACTGTGTCTCACCTAAAAAATCCAATGCGCAGGCTGGAAGGTGTAAAGACCTTCCCCGGTTCTTCGTTCGCGAAGAGACTGGCCAAATCCAAAATTAAGAGGCTCCAAGTGAAAAGTATGGAGAAAGCAAAAATAACAGCCCTTTATTAAAAGATGTAAGTGTATTGGTAGAGCAACGAAAGGACACAAAAACGACCAAATAATCCTGTACCAAAACTCCGCCTCAAAAAAGGAGTGTGTGTGGTATTCCCGGCTTTTTGGCGCAATTCCAATCCCGGTCAGCAGGGGCCGCTGTTGGATCACCGGAGGAGCAGAGCCTGCAGCTGCTCCCTGACAAGGGCGATTGTCGCCCCACGCCCCGAGAAGGGGAAGACAAAGGGGATGTTTCTGCCTCATCCAAGGAGAAGGGTCAGGTGATATGTCCCCCTGGAGCAGCTCTCTGTCCTCCAG
>NW_020961903.1:4261-5768 GCF_003031625.1 Empidonax traillii | reverse complement strand
CTTCCAGATCAATCAAATTTGTGCAATCAGGTTTTCAGTATCTCTGGTATGGGGACCCCTCAGGGCCTTTGGGCCCTACATCCACGTTCCTACCACCATCATTGCAGATTTTTTTCCTTACAGCCTGAATTTCCCTTTCTGTAACTTGCATCTCTGCTTTTGGGCATTTTCTGTGCACCTCCAAGAGTCTGACTTTTCCGTAGTCCTCCATCAGATAGGTGAAAACAGTCTTTCAATTCTATCAATCTCCTTGTTTTCAGAATGAATAAACCCATTTTCTTCAGCGTCTCTTTGGTTTTCCAGTTCTTCAGTCCCCTGAATTGTACTTAAGAGAAGCCCTTTGCTGGACTTGTGACTTGATGTCACAAGTGCTGAAAAGAGGGGAATAATCATTTCCATTGACATGCTGCCAGGCTCTGACCAACACAGTTCAGTGTATAGGTAGCTTTCATCTTCATAGCAGACTGCATTACAAGAAGTATTTTAAGATTTTGAGTCTAAAGCGTATTGTAATTTCAGTTTAGGAATATCAGTATATAAAATTTGAAATGTTTACTATCAGTAACACCCAGACTTAATACTTAGAAAAATTTACACTAGAAAAATGCACATACCAAAATTGTTCTGGAAAAAACGTGGTTTAGGTTTTTTTTTTACCTAAATGTAATTGTGTACAAGGACTAGCACTTGGCAAGAGAAACGTTTTACTTGATGAAATAATGTAAATGAATTCTTCCATCAAATAACCCTTTTAAGTAATGAACACAAATGTAAAATCTATCTTAAGAATTTTCTCAGTGAATTGAACCTGCCCTTTAAAAAAATGGTAATTGCTGAGTGAGATAAAATTCATATGAGTTTGCCCTTTCCGCTGCTGTCTGTCTAATTTAGTCAGGAATTCTAGGTAACAAAATGATCTTTAGGTTCTTCTGATACAATATAGCAAAGACACAATAAATAACCATCAACATCAGCAGGTGTGCTGCTAATTATGGCAACAATGACCTATTCACACCTACACAGTAGGGCTGCTTCTCCTGCATTTGCATACTGATTTATGGAACCATAAATTTATGCAGATGTGGATGGAATGAGAAATCAATTAGATATAAAAGGATATGTTAACAGAGGTGAGAAGAAAGGAAGATATTTCATACAGGGCAGAAAAATAGGATCAAATGGTGGTATCTTCCAGAAATAATGCAATCATAATCTACAGACAAGGTTCAAATTTTGTCAGTACCATTGTATAGAACTTTTTTTCTGCTATGTGTATTACATAGAATTGAAAAGTAGAAAGATTGCAGTAACTAAATAATTGTCGGAGAAGGAAGACCCGACCACCTTATCAAATTGGTCCATCGAGCCTCGTTTATTACTAATAATCAGAAGGCTTATATGTGGTTATATAATTAGCTCATGCATATTACAAAATCCAAGCTGCTGATTGGCTATACTACATTTAGCTTGCCATAAGTCTATTGGCATCTAAAGCATTTAAATATTT
>NW_020961903.1:0-1549 GCF_003031625.1 Empidonax traillii | reverse complement strand
CCCTGTTATCACCATTAGGTCATTCCAAACTTACATCTATTACTCCCAGCTAAACACCAGATGTTCCTGTTATCACTATCAGGCCTTTCTAACCTTGAATCTTATTACTCCCAACTTTTTCCCAAGAGACCAACTCTTCTTGCTTCTGTTCTCTTTCTATTAACCATTGCATTACAATATCTTCCACAAATAATGTAAACAAAAACAACATGCAGATAATGTTGGGCCAGAACCCTGGGGGTTGACTTCCTTGGATGTTGCAATTGACAAAGTTGAACTTATGTTTTTTAGGCTAAGTCTGCCCTATTAAATAAAACAAGACCAAAGCACAATTGAGTTCAGTGATAGGCAACCATCTGTGGTATTAATTGTAAGCAAGCTCATAGGCATGGTTTTACCTTTGCTTCCTTATAATTTTCCAGACAATACTCAACGTAGTTGTGGGAAATTTTGCCAGGGGCTGTTTCTAATAATACTCTCTCCTCCCAATAGGGCAGTTAAATGAAATGCAAGTGAAGTGATCTGATCACAGATACACCTCTGTGCTGTGAATTTATTATTAAGTTCTCCATGGCACCTTCTGCAAACAGAGTTCACTACCCATCAGCCTTAGGACACCTCATGGACTTAATAGCACTCTCCAGGATTTAGTCTGCTTTTTAGCCTGTGTTAGATAACAGAATTGAAGAAAAAAGTGAATACCTTTTTGTGTTTTCCCCTTAAGCTGTCTGCCATTGGAATTCAATATATTCTATTCCATGGCCATGAAAAAATTTATGAAAACCTACTATGTTTTGGCTAGGCTGGGAAATAAAAAACAGTCCTGAATTTTTGTATGTAACAGAATGCAGCATTGACAACACCCATTAGTAAACATAGATGTCTCAGCCTGGATTGCCAGGTCTGAACAGGTTAGTTGTAGTACATGAGTATTGTGAACTATTAATCAGATGACTCTGTTTGGCCAGATGAATCATTGTTCATGCAGTTATGTATCTTTGTTAAAAATAAAGTGCTTAGTTCTAATTTACAGAGGGGGTATAAAATGAATATAATAAAATCCCACTCCACTTTTATGGATTGTATTAAAAAAAAAAAAGGTGATATTTCCTATTGATGCAAGCAAGAGTGCATTGGCAAAGAGAGTTATTATCCTTGGAAAGTCTGGTCTCGCATCCTAAACTTCAGGAACCCTGTCTTTGGACAAAGTACCGGAGTCTGTCACCTAATCTGGAGTAAGTGAACAGTCATCTCCAAAGCAAATAGCAAACAGCTTTGATTGCTGTCTAGCTGGACAAGAATTTTCAAAATTTGAGAAAATTTCTTTACATTAAAAAAAAGAAAACAAAAAAAAGAACAACTTATTTCTCTTCACTGATGAATTAGTTCCTCAGTCCTGAGAAAAACAGAATGAAATGGTCTTTATTCACAAAGTGGAAAGCATTCAATAGAGCAGTGGAAAGAAAAGATTTAAACTCTACACCTATTGCTATTGCCAGCTTCATGTGCAGCCTTGACTAAGTCACTTTTCCTCCTTACATCTGCAGTT
>NW_020961902.1:4581-5768 GCF_003031625.1 Empidonax traillii | reverse complement strand
GGTGGGTGTGTAGGGAGCAATCACTGCTGCCTCCCTTCTGAATCCCCCTCAGCACCTGGACAAGCCTGGATTTGGTTTGGTTTCCAGGAGGCCCTGCAGTGTCAAAGTGGCCCCTTGATTCCAGGAGGCTGCTCAGTGTCCCCGGGATCCTTTGGCTCCAGAATGCCCTGGAGTGTCACAGTGGTCCCTTGAGTCCATGTGGTGTCCTCAGTGTCACAATGTCCCCTTGATTCCGTGGGGTTCCCCAGTGTCCCAAGGTCCATTTGGCTCCAAAAAGGCCCTGTAGTGTCACAGTGGCCCCTTCCTTTCATGAGGTTCCACTGTGTCCCAGGGTTTCTTTGTTTCCAGGAGGCACCACAGTGCCACAAGGGCTCCCTGGTTCCATCAGGTTCCAAAAGGTTTCAGGGTTCCCTTTCTTTCCACAAGGCCTCACATGTTAAATGGTGCCCTGGTTCCACAAGATTTCACAGTGTCCCTGTGTTCCTTTCTTTCCACGAGGCCCTGCAGTGCCACAATGGCCCCTTTGATTCCATGAGGTTGCACAGGGTCATCACAAAGCTGAGCCCACCCAGATGGAAGCTGGTGGCAGATCAGGAGGAACTGGGACAAAAAGGATTGGATATTTGGGGAAGGAAAGAGGGGCCTTGTAAATAGAGAGAAAAAAATTTGATGAGGTAAAAGCAGGTTCAGGGAATGCTGAGGGTGCTGAAACAATGACTGTGCAAACACTCCTGATGGACCTTTACCCTCTTTGAAACCTTAAGCCCCAACACTCCCCAAAAGTGCTGCCCTGCCCATTGACAGGAATCCACTGCTCTCATTCCAGCCAGAAAAAGTCCAAAACCCAGGACTCCAGACTCTTATTTGTCCTCCAATGCCCACCCCAATCCCAAACCAGCATTCTTAGTATGAAAAGCCTTTAATCCTGACCCAGCCTAAAAAGCTCTTCCCCTAATCACGAACCAGACCCTGCCAGCAGAACAACAAACCTGCCAAACTTGTGCCCAATCCCCACCCTGAGCTCTAAAGCCCAAGGCCTGAGCATGAAGCACCCCCAGAGCCCTTGGGAGCAGGGCAAGGAGCTGCAGGGCCCAGAGCAGGCCCAGGGGGTTGGCAGAGCAATGGGAGGTGACCTGGATCTGCTCAGCTCTGCAGGGACCCCCAGCAGAAGGGCCTGGGCTCTGTCA
>NW_020961902.1:0-2185 GCF_003031625.1 Empidonax traillii | reverse complement strand
GGGTCACAGGGGATAATGGCTTTTGAGTCCACCCCTGTTCCCTGGGGAGGTTCCTCCCCATGGGAGAACAGTCCTTGAATAGACCTCTCTGGCATGGATCTAGCATGGATCCCTTACTTGGATCCCAACATCTTACCCAAGCCGTTCTTGCTCCAGCGTGAGGTTCTCTCAGGGTCACAAATCTCCAGCCCCAGCAGCATGGATCCCTCACTTGGATCCCAAGCTTACCTGAGCTGTTCTCACTCTGGCGTAAGCTCTCAGGGTCACAAATCTTCAACAGGACTCTGCCTCATTTCAGTCCTTCTCGTGAAGTCTCGGCTTCCTGGTACATCCACAAGCTCCTCTGTGAGCCGCATGGGAGTCTCCTCACCCCAACAATCTTCCAAAGGTAGCAGGGATTTATTTTTCAGTCTTTTCCCTGCTGAAGAGAGAGAGTGAAAGGGGGGAGAAACAGCCCCCCTCTTCAAACTTCTCTCTCCTCCAGCTGCTGGCTTTGACCTTGGACACTTCGTTCTCTCTCTGCTGGAATTTCTTCTGCAGCGTTTTTTTGTCCAAACAGTCAGTCCTTTAAAGTTTATTTCCTTTACTCTCTTACAAGAGAGAAGGGGCTTCAGTGCCACACCTGCCCCTGGCCCAGGGCCGGGGGAGGAGGGAGGCCTGGCCCCCACCTGAGACCTGCCTCTCTCTCCCTACATGGCTCCCTAATTTCAACTGCCACCAATTTCAACTGCTCCTAATTTCAACTGCACCACCAACCTTCTCTTCTGTTTTCTTAAATATGTAATTAGCAAAGGTGTTACTAAAGTTTTGATTGGCTTTTTTCTATGGAAATTCACCCAGACAAAACCATCCTCAGCCCCAGGGGCTGGCTGGTGGGCAAGACCACGACAACAGGGGACTGGTGAAAACAAAGGGATACCCATGATGTCACAGAGATATCAGTGAAGTCAAAGGCATCTCGTGACATCACAGGGACATCAGTGACCTCACGGGGACATGGTGCCACCTCTGGGGACATTAGTGACATCGCAGAGACAGCAGTGACATCGCTGGGGGTCAGTGCCATCACAGGGGACTGCTGACAAAAAAGGGACAGCCGTGATGTCACAGGGACACCGGTGACTTCACCAGCACAGGGCTGACATTATAGAGACACAAGTGACATCATCGAAGACATTGCTGAAGTCACGGGGGAAAGTGGTGACATCACAGGAACAGAGGATACACCATTGAGGAATAGTGACATCACAGGGGACTGGTGACTAAAAAGGAGCAGCTGTGAGTCACAGGGAAATCAGTGACATCAGAGGGGACATCAGTGACTTCACAACGACAGGGGTGACATCACAGAGACATCAGTGACATCATCAGGGACACTGGTGACATCACAAGGCACTGGCAACAATAATGGGAAAGCTGTGATGGCACAGGGACATTGGTGACATCACAGGGACATCCATGACATTACTGGGGACTGGTGACATCAGAGGGAACTGGTGAAAACAAAGGGACAGTTGTGATATCACAGTGTTATTGGTGACATCAATGGGGACATTTGTGACTTTACAAGGAAAAGGGTGACATTACAGAGACACCGGTGACATCATCAGAAACATTGGTGACACCACAAAGGACAGTGGTGATATCACAGAGACTGCAATGACCTCACTGGGACCAGTGACGCCACAGGGGACTGTTGACAACAAAGGGACAGTCGTGATGTCACAGGGACATTGATGAACACCACGGCTCAGCACAGTGGTGACATCACAGAGACAGCAGTGACATTAATGGGGACATCTGTGACATCACAGCCGACATCAGTGACTTCACAAGGCCAGGGGTGACATCACAGAGACAGCAGTGACATCATCGAGGATAATGGTGACATCACAGGGGACAGTGATGACATCACAGAGACAGCAGGGACATCACTGGGGACCAGTGACATCAGAGTGACAACAGAGGGACAGCAGTGATGTCACAGGGACATCAGTGACATCAGTGTGGCCTGGTGACATCACAGGGACATCGGTCACATCACAGGGAAATGGTGGCACTGTTGGGGACAGTGGTGAAATCACAGCGACAGCAGTGACATCATTGGGATCAGTGACGTCACAGGGGACTGTTGACCACAAAGGCACAGCTGTGATGTCACAGGGACGGTGGTGACATCACAGGG
>NW_020961901.1:8520-10687 GCF_003031625.1 Empidonax traillii | reverse complement strand
TGGGGTTTTCTTCACCTGGGGAGGAAAAAGGTGGAACAGGGAGAAAGAAATAAAATAGGGAGAAAAAAAAAGAGATGGATTATGGAGGAAAAGGGTGAAACAGGGAGAATAAGGTGGAATAGGGAGAAAAAGGGTGGATAAGGGTGAAAAAGAGTGGATTGACTTTAAAAAAAGTTGGATTAGGGATAAAAAAAGGTGGGACTAGGAGAAAAAAAGGTGAAATAGGGAGAAAAAGGGTGAATTAGAGAGAGAAAAAAAAAGATGCAATAAGAAGTAAATGGGTGGAATAGGGAGAAAAAGGGTGAGAAAGGGACAAAAAGTGTGGAACTGGGAGAAAAAATGTGGAATAGGGAGAAAAAAAGGTGAAATGGGGAGAAAAAGGGTGGAAGGGGAGGAAAGGTGGGATAGGGAGAAGAAAGAGTGGAATAGGGAAAAAATCAGAGTAGAATGAAGAAAAGGGGAGGAAGGTGGGACAGGGAGAAAAAAGGGAGAACAGAGAGAAAAATGATGGAACAGGGTGGGAAAAGGGTGGATCAGAGAGGGAAAAAGGTGGAACAAGGTGAAAATGGGTGGAACGAGGGGAAAAGAGGGTGGAATAGGGAGAGAAAAGAGGGATTAGGGAGAAAAAGAGGTGGATTAGGGAGTAAAAAAAAAGGGTGGAACTGAGAAAAAAAGGAGGATCAGAAAGAAAAAGGGTGGAAAAAGGAGAAAAAAAGGTGGAATAGGGTGGAAAAAGAGTGGATGAGGGAGGAAAAGGGTGGAAAAGGGATATATATATATATAAAGCATATATATCATATCTTACATATTCTCTATAATGTATATTATATATAAAATATATATTACACACTATGCATATTTTTATATAAAAATATATATTATATAGCATATAAATATATATATGATGGGGGTTTATGTATATTGCATATTATAGATATTATGGCTTCTATGTGTATATTATAGGTTGTTTTAGAGGATGGGAATATCTATACAAAATACATGTATTATACTTTACAAATTATGTATAATATATATTTTATATGATAATATAGATATTATACATCATGGATATTCTCTATCTATAAAATATATTATATAAAATATCTAAAAGATATATAATGGGTTTGTAATTTATATATTATGGATTATATATAATGGGGTTTATATGTATATTATGGGTTGGTTTAGAGGGTGGGAATATACATGTATTAAACATATATATATTATACCTCACATTTATGTATAATATATATTTTATAGAATATTTATTTTATATATTAATATATGTGAAAAAATATATTATATACAGACATATATTAGCGGTTATATATATTATGGGGGTTTTTAGAGAGTGGGAATATATTTAGAAAATGTATCTAATATATCTTCTATATTATATATTATCTATACTTATGTATATTTTTATATATTTTATATAAATACATATATGCATTATTTATTTTTATATATAACATATATTCTATACCATGTATGTATATACACTTAAATGGGTTATAATATATATTAAAATGGGTTATAAATAGATATATTATGGGTTGTTTTAGAAGGTGGTTATATGTATATGTAACATATATATTACACCTTCTATATTATATAGAAGGTATCTTTTTATATATATTTTATATATTTTATATCAATATATATTGTTATGTTTATTTTATATATAAATTATATATTATGTGTGTATAAATCTCAAAATGGGTTATATGGAAATATGTTATGGGTTGTACATATGTATAATGGGTTATATATCTATATATATATAATGGGGTTTATATCTATACATATATATATAAAATGGGTTTAATATCACCTTGTTGTTGTGATATTAATCAGGAATGGGGCAGGGTGAGGAGCTCCAGGAATCCCCCTTGGGATGGAGGAGGAAGATCCCATCCCTCAGGCTGCTCCGTGGGATCTCATTCCGCTGCTAATCAATTAATTTAATTAATGATTTTCCCCAAGGTGAGTTTTCCCCCCCTCTGGGCCCACCCGGGTGGGGTTTTGGGTACAGGGGGTTGGAAAACCCCAGGGAAGGAAACAAAACTTTCCTTTCATTCAAACCCCTGAGAGGGGTCAGTCCCAACAGGGTGGGCTCTGCCCCCCATCCCATCCCATCCCATCCCATCCCAGTCCATCCCATCCC